>NC_086448.1:823083253-823334253 GCF_028390025.1 Pseudophryne corroboree | reverse complement strand
GGCCACACGTTAAGGGCAATGAAGGAGGTGTTACATATTTCTGATACTACAAGTACCACAAAAGAGGGTATTATGTGGGATGTGAAAAAACTACCGTAGTTTTTCCTGAATCAGATAAATTAAATGAAGTGTGTGATGATGCGTGGGTTCCCCCCGATAGAAAATATGGGCGGTATACCCTTTCCCGCCAGAAGTTAGGGTGCGTTGGGAAACACCCCTTAGGGTGGATAAGGCGCTCACACGCTTATCAGAACAAGTGGCGGTACCGTCTATAGATAGGGCCGTCCTCAAGGAGCCAGCTGACAGGAGGCTGGAAAATATCATAAAAAGTATATACACACATACTGGTGTTATACTGCGACCAGCGATCGCCTCAGCCTGGATGTGCAGAGCTGGGGTGGCTTGGTCGGATTCCCTGACTAAAAATATTGATACCCTTGACAGGGACAGTATTTTATTGACTATAGAGCATTTAAAGGATGCATTTCTATATATGCGAGATGCACAGAGGGATATTTGCACTCTGGCATCAAGAGTAAGTGCGATGTCCATATCTGCCAGAAGATGTTTATGGACACGACAGTGGTCAGGTGATGCAGATTCCAAACGGCACAAAGGTGTATTGCCGTATAAAGGAAGAGGAGTTATTTGGGGTCGGTCCATTGGACCTGGTGGCCACGGCAACTGCTGGAAAATCCACCGTTTTTTACCCTAAGTCACATCTCTGCAGAAAAAGACACCGTCTTTTCAGCTTCAGTCCTTTCGTCCCTATAAGAGTCATATCTGCCCAGGGATAGAGGAAAGGGAAGAAGACTGCAGCAGGCAGCCCATTCCCAGGAACAGAAGCGTTCCACCGCTTCTGACAAGCTCTCAGCATGACGCTGAGACCGTACAGGACCCCTGGATCCTACAAGTAGTATCCCAGGGGTACAGATTGGAATGTCGAGACGTTTCCCCTGCGCAGGCTCCTGAAGTCTGCTTTACCAAGGTCTCCCTCCGACTAGGAGGCAGTATGGGAAAAAAAAAATCACGAGCTGTATTCCCAGCAGGTGATAATTAAATTACCCCTCCTACAACAAGAAAAGGGGTATTATTCCACACTATATTGTGGTACTGAAGCCAGAAGGCTAGGTGAGACCTATTCTAAATCTAAAAAAATTTGAACACTTACAAAGGTTCAAATCAAGATGGAGTCACTCAGAGCAGTGATAGCGAACCAGGAAGAAGGGGACTATATGGTGTCCCGAGACATCAGGGATGCTTACCTCCATGTCCCAAATTTGCCCTTATCACTAAGGGTACCTCAGGTTCGTGGTACAGAACTGTCACTATCAGTTTCAGACGCTGCCGTTTGGATTGTCCACGGCACCCCGGGTCTTTACCAAGGTAATGGCCGAAATGATGGTTCTTCTTCGAAGAAAAGGCGTCTTAATTATCCCTTACTTGGACGATCTCCTGATAAGGGCAAAGTCCAGGGAACAGTTGGAGGTCGGAGTAGCACTATCTCGGATACTGTTACAACAGCAGGGGTGGATTCTAAATATTCCAAAAATCGCAGCTGATCCCGACAACAAGTCTCCTGTGCTTAGGGATGATTCTGGACACAGTCCAGAAAAAGGTGTTTCTCCCGGAAGAGAAAGCCAGGGAGTTATCCGAGCTAGTCAGGAACCTCCTAAAATCAGTGCATCATTGCACAAGGGCCATGGTAAAAAAATGGTGACTTCCTTCGAAGCAATTCCAGTCGGCAGATTTCATGCAAGAACTTTTCAGTGGGATCTGCTGGACAAATGGTCCGGATCGCATCTTCAGATGCATCAGCGGATAACCCTATATCCAAGGACAAGGGTGTCTCTCCTGTGGTGGTTACAGAGTGCTCATCTTCTAGAGGGCCGCAGATTCGGCATTCAGTTTTGGATGTTGGTGACCACGGAGGCCAGCCCGAGAGGCTGGGGAGCAGTCACACAAGGAAAAAATTTCCAGGGAGTGTGATCAAGTCTGGAGACTTTTCTCCACATAAATATAGCTAAGGGTAAATTTATAATGCTCTAAGCTTAGCAAGACCTCTGCTTCAAGGTCAGCCGGTATTGATCCAGTGGGATAAAACATCACGGCAGTCGCCCACGTAAATAGACAGGGCGGCACAAGAAGCAGGAGGGCAGTGGCAAAAACTGCAAGGACTTTTCGCTGGGCGGAAAATCATGTGATAACACTGTCAGCAGTGTTTCATTCCGGGAATGGAAACTGGGAAGCAGACTTCCTCAGTAGGCACGACCTCCACCCAGCAGAGTGGGAACTTCATGGGGAAGTTTTCCACATGATTGTAAACCGTTGGGAATTACCAAAGGTGGACATGATGGCGTCCCGTCTGAACAAAAAACGGGACAGGTATTGCGCCAGGTTAAGAGACCCTCAGGCAATAGCTGTGGACGTTCTGGTAACACCGTGGGTGTACCAGTCGGTGTATGTGTTCCATCCTCTGCCTTTCATACCTAAGGTACTGAGAATTATAAGACGTAGAGGAGTAAGAACTATACTCATGGCTCCGGATTGGCCAAGAAGGACTTGGTACCCGGAACTTCAAGAGATGCTCACAGAGGACTTATGGCCTCTGCCGCTAAGAAGGGACTTGTTTCAGCAAGTACCATGTCTGTTCCAAGACTTACCGCAGCTGCGTTTGACGGCATGGCGGTGGAACGCCGGATCCTAAGGGAAAAGGCATTCAGGAAGAGGTCATTCCTACCCTGGTCAAAGCCAGAAAGGAGGTGACCGCACAACATTATCACCACATGTGGCGAAAATATGTTGCGTGGTGTGAGGCCAGGAAGGCCCCACGAAGAAATTTCAACTCGGTCGATTCCTGCATTTCCTGCAAACAGGAGTGTCTATGGGCCTCAAATTGGGGTCCATTAAGGTTCAAATTTCGGCCCTGTCGATTTTTCTTCCAGAAAGAATTGGCTTCAGTTCCTGAAGTTCAGAGGTTTGTCAAGGGAGTATTGCATATACAACCCCCTTTTGTGCCTCCAGTGGCACTGTGGGATCTCAACGTAGTTCTGGGATTCCTCAAAACACATTGGTTTAAAACCAGTCAAATCTGTGGATTTGAAGCATCTCACATGAAAAGTGAACATGCTCTTGGACCTGGCCTGGACCAGGCGAGTGTCAAATTGGTGGTTTTTTTCTCAAAAAAGCCCATATCTGTTTGTCCATTCGGACAGGGCAGAGCTGCGGACTCGTCCCCAGTTCTCTCCCTAAGGTGGTGTCAGTGTTTCACCTGAACCAGCTTATTGTGGTGTCTTGCGCCTACTAGGGACTTGGAGGACTCCAAGTTGCTAGATGTGGTCAGGGCCCTGAAAATATAGGTTCCAGGACGGCTGGAGTCAGGAAAACTGACTTGCTGTTATCCTGTATGCACCCAACAAACTGGGTGCTCTTGCTTCTAAGCAGACTTTTGCTAGTTGGATGTGTAATACAATTCAGCTTGCACATTCTGTGGCAGGCCTGCCACAGCCAAAATATGTAAATGCCCATTCCACAAGGAAGGTGGGCTCATCTTGGGCGGCTGCCCGAGGGGTCTCGGCTTTACAACTTTGCCGAGCGGCTATTTAGTCAGGGGCAAACACGTTTGTAAAATCCTACAAATTTGATAACCTGGCTAAGGAGGACCTGGAGTTCTCTCATTCGGTGCTGCAGAGTCATCCGCACTCTCCCGCCCGTTTGGGAGCTTTGGTATAATCCCCATGGTCCTTTCAGGAACCCCAGCATCCACTAGGACGATAGAGAAAATAAGAATTTACTTACCGATAATTCTATTTCTCGGAGTCCGTAGTGGATGCTGGGCGCCCATCCCAATTGCGGATTATCTGCAATACTTGTACATAGTTACAAAAATCGGGTTATTATTGTTGTGAGCCATCTTTCAGAGGCTCCGCTGTTATCATACTGTTAACTGGGTTCAGATCACAGGTTGTACAGTGTGATTGGTGTGGCTGGTATGAGTCTTACCCGGGATTCATAAATCCTTCCTTATTGTGTACGCTCGTCCGGGCACAGTATCCTAACTGAGGCTTGGAGGAGGGTCATAGGGGGAGGAGCCAGTGCACACCACCTGATCCTAAAGCTTTACTTTTTGTGCCCTGTCTCCTGCGGAGCCGCTATTCCCCATGGTCCTTTCAGGAACCCCAGCATCCACTACGGACTCCGAGAAATAGAATTATCGGTAAGTAAATTCTTATTTTCTTCTTCCTCAACCCATCATGTGTGATCATAATCCTATTACTGTGTTACTGACACTTCTTCTTCCTTTGTCCCAAACACACTTCAGCTGTGGACTCTTATCTCATGTGGTGCTCTGTTATCTGACTGATCTACCTATTGTGTACGTGTAGCTAGAAGCCCTGCTCCACACACTTGCTAAATGACAAGAATAATGTCTTTACTACCAATAACCTCCTGTCTTTATAAAAACATTAATGCATAGCTACCCTAGAAGGGAAATTGTCATAATGATGAAACCCACAGATTTGGTCACTGTGTTATTTGCCGTGCCGGCTTACTGAGAACCAGTGCCGTAACTAGGCATTTTAGCGCTGTGTGCAAGAAACGACATTGGCGCCCCCCCCATGTAAGATAGGGGCAGTGCGCGCCGTAGGTGCGCGAAATATATATAGGGGCGTGGCTTCATGGGGAAGGGGCGTGGCCTCAAAATAATAGCAAGTCATACTACGGTGCACAGTAGTCTCCATTATTCAAATTACGCTGCACAGTAGCACCACTACACCAGGTAGAGCCCCTTTTATACATTACAGCAGACAGCGTCCCCCTTTTTACACATTACAGCAGACAGTCCCCCTTTTTACACATTGCGGCAGCCAGTCCCCCTTTTTACACATTACGGCAGCCAGTCCCCCTTTTTACACATTGCGGCAGCCAGTCCCCCTTTTTACACATTGCGGCAGACAGCGTCCCCTTTTTTACACATTACAGCAGAGCAGACAGCGTCCCCTTTTTTACCATTACGGCAGACAGCGTCCCCTTTTTACACATTACAGCAGACAGCGTCCCCATTTTTACACATTACGGCAGACGGTGTCCCCCTTTATACACATTGCGGCAGCCAGTCCCCCTTTTTACACATTACAGCAGCCAGGTCCCCTTTTTACACATTATGGCAGACGGTGTCCCCCTGAGAGAGAGAGAGAGAGAGAGAAACTTACCATCTCCCCGCTGGCAGTCAGGCTCCTCGTGCAGCTCCCTCGGTGCAGGCAGCGGAGAAGGAGGAGGAGGGAGGGGGACTGGAGCCGCAGCAGCGCTATTTCATTGGTAGTAAGCACCGCTGCAGCAGCCCCCTCTCCTTCCGTATTGGCTGCCCGGCGCTGCTGTGGATGCTGGGATGGAGGAACCGCTTCCCAGCATCCACAGGGAGAAAAAAAACCACAGGGTTTAATTGAACAGCTTGAAGCAAAACATCGGGCAAAAAGTGCAGTAAAACCCTGTTCGGGGTGTCAAAGTCAGAAAAATATCTCTATGCACACTACCATATTTGCACCTCACACAGGTCCGTGCTGCGCATGCGTACGCTCTCCCGTACGTGCGCATACTCACAGTCGCGGGCACCCGCAGGCGCATGGTATGCGTATTTACGGTAGAGTTTATGCGATCATAGCGTGCGACTCAATCATTACATATTTTCACTAATAATGTATTTTATAGATCATGGTCCCTTTGATAGATTCTGAAAGTTTGGTTAATATAGAATGTTTATGAACAGAGGAATCCCTCTTTGTTTGATACGAAGGGTCAGATAGGAGTAATACAGTGGTGTTTAGTATCCATCGGAAGAATATTTAATTAGAAATATTCCGGTGTTGGTTTGAAGCAGATCAATCGCTCGTGCGAATAGTTATGGACATAAGAAGTTTATGAACATTTACTTTATTTGCACTTTATTACCCATGCGGCGGGAAACCCAGTTTCCCTCCCACCTGAGCAGTTGGAAATAGTCACAGCCCACCTGTATGAATCAACCTATGACCTTTTGTTATAATGCGAAGCCGAATTCCTGTGTCCAATGAACAATGAGATTGTAGGGACCATTGAATTGTATTGTGTGTGGGGCATAAATAGCAGGCCGACCATATCCAACTTCACTCTCTTCAACGGTTCTCATTGCTGATAATCGGGAGCTGGATATCGAGGCGCATGCGATCGTTCCCCTTGTGCGTAAGTTCTCTCCGTAATCATATTGTCTTACTGTGAGCCATTTCTCTCTCTCCCTCTCTTCTTTTTCTCTCGTATTTTTCCTTGATTAGACTTGAATTGTATTGTATTGTATTTCCTGTGTAGTTATCTGGTTAGTTGGTTTATGTTATATTGTAGTGTATGCTTTGTACTGTGATTCCTTTTGCAAGTATAATAGTCATAATACACATAATAGGTTTCGGACCCTAAGCCCAGGTATCTGTGTATTCTTTATAGTGTTAAGTACTCCCTGAGCATCGGTGACACTCAAGCAGCTTTGTAGTTAATCAGGTTACACAAGGTTGCACTTACACTTTGTCTCTACATTAAGGTTTGCTGTGTATTTCATTGCTAAAGGTATAGATATAAAGGTTTAACGTTGTGAGCGTCTGCATCACTGGTGATCTCCTCGTGGTCCCGAGCGCTGCTACGCTATAGCGAATCATTACGATAAGTCAACAGCCAATAGTCTGCCTGCCTGCGATCACTTGGCCGTGAGTGAACGTGACGCCTGAGCGTCTCGATCACGGCTAAGCTATCGATACGCAACTTGCGTACCCTTACGGTACTTCTTACGTAGATAGCGTACAGTGTTCTTAGACCTCATAAAGGGTTATATACACGATAAATATTTAGCTTTATCAATTGGCGGCTCGTCCTGTCCTTCACATATCTGCACTAGGTAGATCAGCAGACATTATCCCTCAGCAAAGGGCGGGAGGTTGTCTCGTAGTGCTGACGGGATAAGCGTCTGCTTCGCTTAGATAAAAGAGTGCTGAAGGAATCCGGGAACCGGAGGTAAGAACAAAACGCTAGTGTCTTTTAAAACTGTTTATTCTTCTGTCTTGCGTACATACGCACGCACACATATATATCTGCATTTCCGTTTCATTTTCGTATATCATTCTCCTGTCTGCCAGTTTTATAGTTGATAAAAAAAAAAGTGCCAAAAGAGATTTGCTGTTATTTCATAGTTTAAGAGTAAAAGTAATATAGTTAAAAGATAGACAAACACACAGTTTTGCCTGGGAGATAAGGCGAAGTCAGTGTGTTGTGTGGTAGATGACCAGGGATCATCTACATTGATAAAAATATAAATTGTGTTACGGTGGATCTTTGCTTTGCGTACACGTGTCCCTAACAAAAGACTTGTGTACGCAATCCAAAGGCGGACGCACGCAGCGTACATTACGCAACGGAGCGTCCGGTTACGCCCACGTAGCTCAAGTCACGATAAGTTGATTTTTAACGCAACGCGATAAGTAACGCAAAGCGGTAAATAGCGCCACAGGCGATAAATAACGCAAGTCTATTTTTGGAAATCCAAAATTTAAATTAACAGATCCTGCTCCTAATTGGTAACACAGCTGGGCTAAAGAAAAATTTCTGCGCAGAAATAGAAATAGAAGCAAAAGTGTACATGTGATGAGTGAGTGTTTTTGTATTACATAAGTTTATATAACTTAAAGGTTGAACCACAAGAAAAGTCGAGTACTCGTGAGGTACACGCGTGTAAGTGACGTGCACGGTGGCTAGGGAGGCATCCTTGGTTAAACATAATATTTGAGCATTAGAGTATAGCGGACCAGTATAGAACAAGACCAGGAGGTCAGACCAGGAGGTCGTACAGAACAAGACCAGGAGGTCATAGTAGACCAGCAGGTCCAGGTACAGTAAACAGGGAAATCCGCTATACAGTTCAGAGGCACAACACCAAGAGAAGGGTTGGTGCAAGACCCATATAGGCCGTACAAGCTCTGGCTGAAGGAATTCGCAGTCGTAAGTTTCGATTCCATTGGTCTTTCCGTACACAAGCTTAGTTGTTTGTGTACTGAACGACTGGACCGCACGTAATTGTGTACAGTAGTTAGTAATCTGACCTAGTACCATTAGAGTAAAGGGGTCACAAACGCTATTTGTACATTCTGACGTGATTTGTGTAATTTTTTATTTTTCAAGAAGGGAAGTTCGCTGGTCACTCAGGAATTATCTGACAAACCTCACCTTTACTGGAAAGAGTAAGTGTTCTGCGGATAACCCTCGCATGTTCCAGTAAACAACGGTTTTTATAGGTGCCCTGGGTCGAGTGCGCCAGCACCATATCGGTGTGATCAGGTCGCATTGGTCGGCGTGGGAGAGTGAGTGGGGTACTCGGTAAACCGCCACCGTCAGCCTATTGTGAACAATCTGGTTTTCTGTAAGGGTTCGCTGAAGACCTTGATATAGAGATCAGAGGTAGAGCAAGCAACGCCTGCAGAGTTATGGGGGCCAGTTGTTCAGGTAGGGGGCGATCAACCTCGGTTCGGGTTGATTCAGTGGTCCGACCAATTGGGTCGGCCAGGTATATCATGTGTGAGAAATATGGAAGTCACACAGAGGTTTTATGTGATGAATGGGAGAGAATGACGGTACAAGACCGGGAGAAATTCCCAAGAATAGGTAGCTTCAGCCCAGAGGTGTTACAAAATTTAAGGAGGAGGATATGTCTCATAAAATCAACAAAGAGACGAGTTCAGCATTATGATTATTTACAGTTGTGGCAACAGGAAGGTGAGATACAGAGAGGTTTGGCTCAGGCGGCGGGATCTGTCTCTAACAGAAAACTGATTGCCACGGCCCCGCCGCCACCATATATATCAGGAGAGAAGTTGATTACGGAGAAAGACACACTAAAGTGTAACACAAAATCACTTAGTAACTGTGTAAATGTTAATGATAATGTTAACCCATTAACCCATGCAAGTATTAACCCGTGCAAGTTGTACCCTGTTTTGAACTTTCCTCAGGAGTGTGATCAAGAGGACGAAGCGACAACGATTTCAGCGCTCTCTCTAGCAGCCACCATAGCAGAGACCACAGTAGGCACAGCAACACCCACGAGATTAGTAAAGGCCCCTAGCGGAGGGATAGGTGAGGTCGTATCAACTGGTAAGTACGGCACCATGCATTATGCTGAGACTATTTCACCACAAGCTGTAGAATCTACACAGAATGAGGTTGTTAGAATTACTCCTGTTAGGGTAATAGCAGTTCCCAATGGGAAAACAGATGTATCAGGAGCCACTCCCATAAGGAACATTGCCATGTACAGCCCATTTTCCCGAATGGAATTAAGGACCATAGTGTCTGAATTCCCTGACCCTAGAAAAGATTTAGTTGCCAGCCAAAAATACATCACAGACTTAGGAAACACTTTAGAGCCCAATAATAAAGATTGGCAGATATTGCTAAAAGCTTGTTTACCCTCCAATGTCGACTCAGCTCAATTTTTAGCTGATTGTGGACTAGATCTGGATGTACCTCTTACAGATGTGTACAACAAAGATAACGTAAGAAGGATAAACTTACAGTTAAAGGAGCATTTCCCAGCAGTTGTTAAATGGAACAAAATATTTTCCATTAAACAAAAAGAGTCAGAAACAGCTGCAGAATATTTTCACCGGGCACTATTAGAAATGGCAAAGTACACTGGTATAGAGGACATTAAGACCAATCCTAACCATCAAGAAGTAGCAGTATCTGTACTAATGGATGGTTTGAAGGAAACATTAAAGGCAAGGGTACAGACCACGCAACCATGTTGGCGAGGTCTGTCAGTGTCCACTTTGAGAGAGGCTGCTATTGATCACGACCGAAACATCACCAGACACAGGGAGTCGCAGAGTGATAAGCTAATGTCAGTAAGTATACAGGCTCTGACCACAAAGCAGCCTGCGTATGTACCATCCAACCCTGTGGGTAAGTCAACTATGATAACATGTTATTCTTGTCAAAGACAGGGACACTATGCACGAGACTGTAGAGCGAAAAATTCGCAAAGATCATACCAACCCCCTAGACAACGACACGACACACGACATTGGGAGCAAGGTCCGCAGAAACGGAGTTATGAGCCACATACAGGGGAAACAAAAAGATATCCCCCAAACAGAGACTGGCATGCCTCTGGTAGTTCCCAACTATCTCCCTCACAAATAGTTGCTGCCAGCGGGATTCAGGGAGGTCACCATACCCAATAGGGGTGTGGCCATACCTGTAATCTGCAGCCAGTGAAATTGATTGCCAACCTTGAAAGTGAACCCGAGGTCGCAATTAATGTAGCTGGTAAAACTTTAAACTTTCTTGTAGACACAGGGGCGGCCAAGTCAGTGATAAATTCGACAGTGGGCATGAGGACCACTGGTAGGACAATTCCAGCCATGGGAGTAACAGGAGTAGTCCAGCACTACCCTGTTAGCAAACCAGCCGAGATTACAATAGGGCCTTTGCATACCAAGCATTCCTTTTTGCTGGCTGCATCGGCACCAACCAATCTCCTGGGAAGAGACTTACTGTGTAAAATGGGGTGCGTCATTTATTGTACTCCTGAAGGTGTATTCTTGGACATACCTGAGAATCACGCTCAGGAAGTGCGAGACACGTTAGACTCCCCATCAAAATTAATGTCACATACCATTATGACAAATAGGAATCCATCCCAAGTAGAAGAGATGACATCTCAGATACCAGAGTCACTTTGGACAAAAGACGGACAGGACACTGGATTAATGGCAAACGTAGCTCCAGTAGTTGTACAAGTAAAAGATGGTAGGATAGCTCAAAAAATCCCACAGTATCCTCTGAAGCCAGAGGTGGAGTTAGGAGTTTACCCAGTAATAGAGCGCTTGCTACAACAGGGCAATCTGGTAAGAACGTCCAGCACTGCTAATAGTCCCATCTTCCCTGTTAAGAAGAGTGGGGGGAGGGGTTACAGGCTAGTGCAGGATCTAAGGGGGATTAACAAAATAGTTGAGAGTCAGTTCCCCGTAGTGCCAAATCCAGCTGTCATCCTAATGCAAATCCCTCCCACTGCCAAATTTTTCACTGTTATTGACCTCTGCTCCGCTTTCTTTTCGGTACCTCTGCACCCTGACAGCCAATATTTGTTTGCATTCACATACAGAGGAGTCCAATACACGTGGACTCGATTGCCCCAAGGTTTCATAGATAGTCCAAGTATATTTTCTCAGGCTTTGCATGATTGTTTACAGTCTTTCCAACCAGACAGTGGATCAGTATTGATACAGTATGTGGACGATTTATTACTGTGTTCAGATTCACTGGAAGCATCTCTGAAGGATACGAAACAGCTCCTGTTTCATCTTTCAGACACCGGACACAAGGTGTCCAAAGACAAGTTGCAATTATGCCAAACTAAGGTAAAATATTTGGGACACTGTCTAACACAAGGACTGAGACACCTGACCGCTGATAGAATCCAAGCAATTAGAGACATGACCCTGCCACAAACCCAGCAACAGATCAGAACGTTTTTAGGAATGTGTGGGTATTGCCGTAATTGGATCCCAGGGTTTTCCATTTTAGCGTTACCTTTGCAGGAAATGGTCTCCTCGAACAAACCTGATAGGATTTCGCATACAGACGAGTCCGAAACAGCATTTGAGAGACTCAAACAGTGCCTAACGCAGGCACCAGCACTAGGTATGCCAGACTATGGGAAACCCTTTGAACTATACGGAACAGAAAGTGCTGGTTGCGCGGCAGGCGTACTAACCCAAAAACACGGTGATGCCAGCAGGCCAGTTGCATACTACAGCGCTCAGCTAGATACGGTAGCGCGATCCCTCCCCACATGCTTGCGAAGCGTTGCTGCGATAGCATTGCTAGTGACAAAAAGCGAAGATGTCGTGCTAGGCCACAACCTCACAATCCATACGCCACATGCGGTATCAGCCTTATTGAATTCTGCCCAAACCAGACACGTCTCATCAGCGAGGTTTACAAGATGGGAATTAGCACTAATGGCCCCCGTAAACATCACCATAAGGAGATGCAGTGCATTAAATCCTGCAACATATCTCCCAGGTGTGCCTGGTCAGGCACAAAGGGTGGAAGGTGAGAGTGCTGGGGAAGGAGGGTTTAATACAAAGGAAGATACACATGATTGTATGGAATATTTGACCCAAAATTTTACCGCAAGGCCTGACATCAGTGACAACCCACTGGAAGATGCAGAACTCACGTTCTACACGGACGGTAGTTGTCACAGACAGTCAGACTCGGGAGACTTGTGTACTGGATACGCAGTCGTAGATGACCAAGACACCATAGAAGCGGAACTGCTAGGCCCACCTCACTCAGCCCAGGTTGCTGAACTGGTCGTCCTAACCAGAGCATGTGAATTGGCTAAGGGTAAGTCAGCCAATATCTACACCGATTCTAGATACGCATTCGGGGTAGTCCATGATTTCGGAGCCCTATGGCGCCTCAGAAATTTCATGACGGCAGCTGGTACACCGGTAGCGCATGCAGCTCACATAAAAAGGCTTCTAACAGCGATACAGGAACCCGACAGAGTGGCTGTTATCAAATGTAAAGCACACACATATAGCCAAGACCCGGTATCACTTGGTAACAGCCGAGCAGACGAAGCTGCTAAGTTAGCAGCTGCTACCCCCATACAGACAGACACCACACAACTGATGGTATTCAATACCATCAACACACAGAAGTTGTGTAAAATGCAAAATTTGTGTTCCACACAGGAAAGGGCAGTCTGGAAGGCAAAGGGATGTGGCCAAGAGTCCTCAGGACTCTGGACGGATGGACATGGTAAACCAGTGGCCCCCAGAGCATATCTTCCATGTCTGGCTGAAGCAGCTCACGGGCTCACTCATCTAGGCAAGGAGGGAATGTGCAAATTGGTAAGAGCCTATTGGTGCGCCCCAGGATTCTCCTCTCATGCGAGTAAAAGAGCAATGTCATGCCTTACCTGTCTGAGAAAGAATATTGGAAAGGCAATACCTACAGAACCATCCCATATCCCACCTGCCGGCGGCCCTTTCCAGGTAATACAAATTGACTTCATTCAATTACCCCCTTGTCGGAATTTGAAATATGTACTTGTTTGTATAGATGTTTTCTCGAATTGGGTCGAAGCATTTCCTGCACCTACAAATACCGCTATGTTTACAGCTAGGAAAATTGTACAGGAATTTGTATGTAGATATGGTATCCCTAGAATAATCGAAAGTGATAGGGGTACCCATTTTACAGGTGATGTCTTTCAAGGAATGTGTAAGTTGATGGGAATTGATAGCAAGCTGCACACTCCGTACCGTCCACAGGCGAGTGCGAAGGTCGAAAGAGTGAACAGCACTATTAAAAATAAATTGAGTAAAGTGATGGCAGAGACAGGATTGACATGGCCAGAAGCTTTACCCATTGTATTGTACAGTATCAGAACCACTCCCAGGTCCCCTCTTAATCTGTCCCCTTTTGAAATCTTATTTGGTCGACAACCGCATGTCATGATTAACCCTCAGGATGATTTGAAATGTAACAATGAAGTAACTGTAAAGTACTTGATTAACATGAGTAAACAGTTAAGGAATCAAAATGATAATCTAAAGTTGGTGATTCCTGATCTACCTGATAGTAATTGTCATGACATTGAACCTGGGGATTATGTAATGATACGAAATTTTCTACGCTCAGGTTGCCTTATTGACAGATGGGAAGGACCATACCAGGTCTTATTGACTAGCACTACAGCATTGAAGGTTGCTGAGAGAGAGAGTTGGGTCCATTCATCCCACTGCAAGAAGGTTGCTGATCCAGAGAAGTCCCGTGATAAGGAACAGACGGTAGAGGTTGTATCACTGGAGTGTCTGTTCCAGGAGGACTGAGGCGGCACCTGAGCCTTGAAGACCGAGAGCTGTTGTCGACTCCCCACTCCCTTTTATTGTTTTTTTTCCACTTCCCATCCCCTCTCCCTCAAATGTATTTTTCCTCCTTCTCATTCTTCTTCGTCTCCTCCTCAAAGATGGACTTGCCCCAAGAGACTGTGATCCGGATTTTCCTGTTGACCATGATGTTGATCAGAGCAGTCTGTTCCGGCGAGAGTACCATGGAGGTCGATAGAGGTTCTGGAATGAGTTCTGATGATAAAGATGGAGGCGTAGTTTTCCAAGATCAACCTAACCAACTAGCAAAGGCGAGTATCAGAAAACGATCCGATAGCATTGACCATAGAAGAAATTGTGACGGATTGTTAGCTGAAGAAAATTGTATCTGTAGGCTCTGTAACAATGTCATTGAAGATGGGTGCATTAAGAAATGCCAATCCAGTTTTAATATCCATATGGACCGGCATCCATTGAGTGATTATCACTCCTTAGTGGGTAATGTATTAAACAAAACAGATTGTTGGGTATGCTCTCAAGTACCTCAGGGTCATAGCAAATCAGGGCTAGTACCATTTCCTTTAACGATAGGGGAGGTACTTGAGTTAAATGGTGGGAGACCGGTGGACCGGAGGTTTAATATCTCCAGCCCTCCTAGTTAGAAGCTCCACCAATACCACGTGGATAGGTCCCTATTATGTTTTAACATCTCCAATCCCAGAAAGCCGGGAAATTGGGAAGTATCATGGAGTAACCACACCATGACCTTTTCACATAAAGCAGATAGAATGCCTACAGATACAGAGCTTGTACGCCACATAGCCAGTAGAGGAAAATCTTTCCGGTATAGATACACCTTAGGAAATAGGATTACTAGAGTTGGAGAAGTATCACCAGGATACTGTGCACATATCGTACAACCTGATACGTGCATTAAGCAGATGGAAGAATTAGGGCTAGGAGATTTCACCTGGAAGGTGTGTAATATGGTAATGTCTTTCTCCGTCCCATATGTTCTCCCCGATGATGCATATTTCATATGCGGGAGAAAGGCGTACAAGTGGCTTGCCCCAAACTCTGAAGGATTGTGTTATATTGGAAGAGTATTGCCTGAAGTAATGACTGTAACACATGATAAAATGAAAGACATACACCGTGGTGCCCAAGCTCCTTATACTCACACTCATTACGAGCACCTCGTTAAAAGACAACTGTCAGAAAGGTTAGAGCATCCGGCCTCTGATCTGATCCATGAATCCACCGGGATTCAGGTTCTGGTGGCGTTAGATTTCACTCGCACCGCTCGAGGAGTGATGAATTATAGATACATTTCCGCACTCGCCAATTTGTTAGATAATATCACTGAAATGTATGATGACACGTTTAGATACACTGGAAGAGAACTTCAAGCTTATAAAACAGAACTGGTACAGCATAGAATGGTTCTTAATTACCTCACAGCAGTGACAGGCGGATATTGTGTTACATTGGCAACACAGTACGGCGTGAAGTGTTGCACGTATATCACAAATAGCACCGAGGATCCGGTAGAGGTCATAGACCAAAAGATGGACGATATTCTCCAATTAAAGTGGGAATTTCGCCGAAAACACAATCTCACTCTTGCTGCTGTAGGTAATGAGCTGACTGGATGGGTGTCATGGTTGAACCCGCGAAATTGGTTCTCTGGTTTAGGAGACTGGGCTCAAGGAGTCATAATGGATGTTGGGAAGTTTCTACTATGTATCTTAGGTGTCGTTATATCGATTGGATTGATATTTAGATGCGGGCAGGCTTTAATGAGGTGCAAACAAAGTACCAGAGTGATGAGTTTGAGGAGTGAGGAAACTGTAATTAACCTGGATTTGATTTACGACCCAACGATAGAAACAATGATGTGATGAAAATGCGATTTCTACGGTCCGTTTCTTTCACCTGTTTTTCTGGTTTTTCTCCAAGATAACAAGACCCCCTTGGACGAGGAAGTTGATGAGACGCTATACAGACAACGGATAGACCAAAGAAGAAGTTTTGACTACTTGAGATATGGACACTTGATGAACTTTGCCATGGATCCCCAGTTTCCCTAGAATTCTTAAAATTACGCTAGCCCAACATTTTTTGTAAATCTAATGGCATTGACAAAGCTTATTGCTCACGCTTAATGAGCAAAACAGCGCAAAGAAGACGACTTTCAACTGATACCGAACAAAACTTCAACCGACAGATGTACATTAACCTGACATAGAATACCACCGCATTTACCGTAATTATGTCTTTTCTTCATTTCTACAACCCTCAGGTAATGACACACATAGTATAGGGAATACAGGCACAGATATCAGCAATCACATATTCCCCCATTCATGTATCATCAACTAAAATGTGCTCCCCATTTTGTTCAAAATCCGAAAAGAGCTCGGTAAAGTTTGACAGCCCATCCACAGACCCGTACCACGGGATAAGAAGGAATTCAAATGTATACTTCGCAATACCTCGAAGCTTGATTTACAACACGTACGGCACGATGATACATGACCCCCCCAAACATGGACTCATACACACATGCTTCTGCTATCTCACTAGGTCATACCCTCTTCCCACCTACTCCTCTCTCCTCCCTTACCCAACCATGGAAATGAATTAACCCCTGACATATATTTTTCTCCTTTTGAAATGTTTTAGAAGGTGGCAGTTATTATTGACTGCCAAAGGGTGGACTGTCAAAGTCAGAAAAATATCTCTATGCACACTACCATATTTGCACCTCACACAGGTCCGTGCTGCGCATGCGTACGCTCTCCCGTACGTGCGCATACTCACAGTCGCGGGCACCCGCAGGCGCATGGTATGCGTATTTACGGTAGAGTTTATGCGATCATAGCGTGCGACTCAATCATTACATATTTTCACTAATAATGTATTTTATAGATCATGGTCCCTTTGATAGATTCTGAAAGTTTGGTTAATATAGAATGTTTATGAACAGAGGAATCCCTCTTTGTTTGATACGAAGGGTCAGATAGGAGTAATACAGTGGTGTTTAGTATCCATCGGAAGAATATTTAATTAGAAATATTCCGGTGTTGGTTTGAAGCAGATCAATCGCTCGTGCGAATAGTTATGGACATAAGAAGTTTATGAACATTTACTTTATTTGCACTTTATTACCCATGCGGCGGGAAACCCAGTTTCCCTCCCACCTGAGCAGTTGGAAATAGTCACAGCCCACCTGTATGAATCAACCTATGACCTTTTGTTATAATGCGAAGCCGAATTCCTGTGTCCAATGAACAATGAGATTGTAGGGACCATTGAATTGTATTGTGTGTGGGGCATAAATAGCAGGCCGACCATATCCAACTTCACTCTCTTCAACGGTTCTCATTGCTGATAATCGGGAGCTGGATATCGAGGCGCATGCGATCGTTCCCCTTGTGCGTAAGTTCTCTCCGTAATCATATTGTCTTACTGTGAGCCATTTCTCTCTCTCCCTCTCTTCTTTTTCTCTCGTATTTTTCCTTGATTAGACTTGAATTGTATTGTATTGTATTTCCTGTGTAGTTATCTGGTTAGTTGGTTTATGTTATATTGTAGTGTATGCTTTGTACTGTGATTCCTTTTGCAAGTATAATAGTCATAATACACATAATAGGTTTCGGACCCTAAGCCCAGGTATCTGTGTATTCTTTATAGTGTTAAGTACTCCCTGAGCATCGGTGACACTCAAGCAGCTTTGTAGTTAATCAGGTTACACAAGGTTGCACTTACACTTTGTCTCTACATTAAGGTTTGCTGTGTATTTCATTGCTAAAGGTATAGATATAAAGGTTTAACGTTGTGAGCGTCTGCATCGCTGGTGATCTCCTCGTGGTCCCGAGCGCTGCTACGCTATAGCGAATCATTACGATAAGTCAACAGCCAATAGTCTGCCTGCCTGCGATCACTTGGCCGTGAGTGAACGTGACGCCTGAGCGTCTCGATCACGGCTAAGCGATCGATACGCAACTTGCGTACCCTTACGGTACTTCTTACGTAGATAGCGTACAGTGTTCTTAGACCTCATAAAGGGTTATATACACGATAAATATTTAGCTTTATCAGGGGCTAACTGAATTAAGCCTCCTTAATATACGTCATAGTGCAAATCAGTAAAGATAACCCATTCCCCTCGCTGTTCACTGTATACAATGAAATAATAAACACATGTAAACTTATTGGCGTCGGGATTTGTGTTTGTTTTTGTTCTGGATTCGTGTCAGTACCTGAGGGCTATTTACAGCTGTATTGTTTGTGGAGAAAACTTGGAGGTCCCAGTTCGGTTCTGGATAGCTGCCCACAGGAGTGTGCCTGACATGGAAGAGATGCTTGAATATAAGAATAGAAGTTCTAGCCATGAAGGGTTAACACCAGTAGACTTGGATCAGTGGTTGGCTGAAGCTGGCTGACGACTAAGAAGAGCAAAGCAACAGGGCTTGTTGCAGCAGAGGGTTAATTCCAGCAGAGTTGAATCAGGTGAAGGCTGCAGCTGGACGCAGGGTTGGAGAGCAAAGCGATATACTAGATGCGGCAGATGGCTGACTGTAAACCCTAGGCAGCTTGGCTGCATGCAGGAGAAGGTTACCTAACAACAGATCCCACAGCTGATGGCTGATGCTGATTAGTAACTCACAGGTAACAGGAACCAGCTAACTTGCTGAAGAAATAACACAGTAACTTGAAGGAAACTGCAGAGCCAATACTCTGGATAATGCTAGTACAGGCATACAGTACATGCAAGCAACATAAACATAAAAGTTGCACTGGCACTGGAGGAAGCACCTAAAGGGATTTATATAGCGTGCCCTGGGCCTGGATTGGCTGAAGCAGTCATGTGCAGCCAGACTGGCTGGCTTGCAGTCACCTGACATAACATGAGGTTGCAGCAGGAATGTGCAGTCAGGAGAGGCAGTGCCTCCCCCTGTCATTAATGATTAAAATAATATAAAGAAGACACTTATGACACATATTCTGTGTAATAAGTGTCTGCTTTATATTAAGCTAATCATTACTCCTGTGTAATAATAAGATTTTAAACCTACCGGTAAATCGTTTTCTCCTAGTCCGTAAAGGATGCTGGGGACTCCGTAAGGACCGTGGGGTATAGACGGCTCCGCAGGAGACATGGGCACTGTAAAGCTTTAGAATGGGTGTGCACTGGCTCCTCCCTCTATGCCCCTCCTCCAGACCCCAGTTAGGACTGTGCCCAGAGGAGACTGACAGTACGAGGGAAAGGATTTTGTTATCTAAGGGCGAGATACACACCAGCCCACACCATACACACCGTATAACGTGGTATACAATAACCAGTTAACAGTATGAATAAAACAGCATCAGCCATAGGCCGATCTCAACTGTAACTTAACCCTTAAGTAAGCAATAACTATATACAAGTCTTGCAGAATGTTTCCGCACTGGGACGAGCGCCCAGCATCCTCTACGGACTAGGAGAAAAAGATTTACCGGTAGGTTTAAAATCTTATTTTCTCTTACATCCTAGAGGTCCGTAAAGACCATGGGGTTTATACCAAAGCTCCCGAACGTGCGGGGGATTGCGGATGACTCTGCAGCACTGACTGAGCAAACACGAGGTCCTCATCAGCCTGGGTATCAAACTTATAGAATTTTTCAAAAGTGCTTGAACCCGACCAAGTAGCTGCTCGGCAAAGTTGTAATGCCGAGACGCCTCGGGCATCCGCCCAAGAAGAGCCCGCCTTCCTAGTGGTATGGGCCTTTACTGAATTTGGTACCGGCAAACCAGCCGTAGAATGAGCCTGCTGAATCGTGTTACAGATCCAGCGAGCAATAGTCTGCTTAGATGCATGAGTGCCAACCTTGTTGGCTGCATACAGGACAAACAGAGCATCTGTTTTCCTAACTGTAGCCGTTCTGGCTAATTAAATCTATAAGGCCCTGACTACCTCAAGGGACTTGGAATTCTCCAAGGATCCCGTAGCCACAGGCACCACAATAGGTTGGTTCATATGAAATGACGAAACCACTTTAGGCCGAAATTGAGGACGAGTCCTCAACTCTGCCCGATCCGCATGGAAAATCAGATAGGGGCTCTTGAAAGACAAGGCCGCCAACTCGGACACCCGCCTCGCAGATGTCAAGGCCAATACATGACCACTTTCCAAGTGAGAAACTTCAATTCAACAGTTTGAAACGGTTCAAACCAGTGCGACTTAAGGAATCTTAACACCACGTTAAGGTCGCAAGGTGCCACTGAGGCACAAAAAGAGGGTGGATGTGTAACGCTCTTTTTACCAAAGTCTGGACTTCTGTGAGAGAAGCCAATTCCTTCAGAAAGAATATGGATAAGGCAGAAATCTGCACCTTAATTGAGCCTAACTTTAGGCCCATATCCACCCCTGTTTGTAGGAAATGGAGCAAACCTCCTAGTTGGAAATCCTCAGTAGGAACATTCTTGGCTTCACACCAAGACACACATATTCTCCAGATATGGTGATTGTGTTTCACCGTAACATCTTTTCTAACTTTACTAAGAGTAGGAATGAGCTCCTCTGGAATACCCTTTTTAGCTAGGATTTGGTGTTCAACCCGCCATGCCGTCAAACGTAACCACGGTAAGTTTTGGAACACGTACGGCCCCTGTAGTAGCAGGTTCTCCCTGTGAGGAAGGGGCCACGGATCTTCTGAGAGCAGTCCCTGAAGACCTGCATACACGGCTTTTCAAGGCCAATCTGGAACAATGAGTATCGTCTGCACTCTTGTTCGTCTTATGATTCTCAATATTTTTGAGATGAGAGGAAGTGGAGGGATCACATAGACCGACTGAACACCCACGGTGTCACCAGGGCGTCCACCGCCGCTGCCTGAGGATCCCTCGACCTGGGACCATACGTCCGAATCTTCCTGTTGAGGCGTGATGCCCTCATGTCTATATGAGGAGGTCCTCAACGATTTGTCACCACTGTAAAGACTTCCTGATGAAGTCCCCACTGTCCTAGATGGAGATTGTGTCCTCTGTAATGAAGACTTCTGACAGAGCACTTACATGATTTTTCGCCCAGCGAAGAATCCTGGTGGCTTCTGCCATTTCTGCTCTGCTTTTTGTCCCGCCCTGGCGGTTCACCTGCGTCACTGCCGCGACGTTGTCTGACTAGATCAGAACAGGCAGGTTGTGAAGAAAATTCTCCGCTAGTTTGAGGCTGTTGCAAATGGCCCTCAATTTCAGCACACTGATGTGTAGGTAAGCCTCTTGGCCTAACCATATTTTCTGAACATTGTTTTCCTGTGTGACTGCTCCCCATCCTCGGAGGCTCGCGTCCGTGGTCACAAGAACCCAATCTTGAATACCAAACCTGCGACCCTCTAGAAGGTGCGTACTCTGGAGCCACCACAGGAGAGAGAGAGAGACAGAGAGAGAGACCCTGGCCCGAAAGGACAGGGCTTCGATGCATGTGCAGGTGGGACCCTGACCACTTGTCCAGAAGGTCCCACTGAAAAGTCCGTGTGGAATGGCCTCGTAGGCCTCCACCATCTTTCCTAATACATGAGTGCATTGATGAACTGACACTCATTTTGTCTCTGACCATGTTCTGGAGTACTTGGGCTTTTTCCTCTGAGAGAACGACCTTTTGTTTTTCTGTGTCCAGAATCATGTCTAAAAACGGCAGTCGAGTTTGGAACGAACTGTGATGTTGGTAGATTTAGTATTCCGCCGTGTTGTAGTATTCTCAGGGAGAGAGATACGCTTTGTAACAATTTTTCCCTTGAACTCGCCTTTACCAGGAGATTGTCCAAGTATGGAATAAATGTAATGTCTTGCTTGCGCAGGAGCACCATCATGTCCGCCATTAACTTGCCGGACGTGGGAATAACAATCCTGTACAGCGAATCTCAGGTACGCCTGATGAGGAGGATAAATGGGGACATGAAGGTATGCATCCTTCATGTCTAGTGACACCATAAAAAACCTCCCCTTCCCGGCTGGAGATCACTGCCCAGAGAGATTCCATCTCGAATTTGAACCTTTTCAGACATAGGTTCAGGGATTTTAGATTCAGAATGGGCCTGACCGAGCCATCCGGTTTCGGGACCACAAAAAAGGCTTGAATAAAACCCCTTCCCCTGTAGAAGGAGAACCTTGATAATCACTTACTGATGATACAGTTTCTGTATGGCAGCTGCCACTGTTTCCCTCTCTGAGGAGGAAACTGGCAGGACCGATTTGAAAAATCGGTTAGGAGGCACATCTTCGAATTCTAATTTGCATCCCTGGGGTACAATTTTTACCACCCAAGGATCCAAGTCCGACTGAACCCAGACTTGTCTGAAGAGTCGCAGACGTGCCCCCACCGGCGCTGGCTCCCTCAGTGGAGCCCCCGCGTCATGTAGTGGATTTTGTGGAGGACGGGGTGGACTTTTGTCCCTGGGAAATAGCCGTAGCTGGTGTTCTTTTCCCTCTACCTCCACCTCTGGCGAGGAAGGAAGAGCCCCGACTCTTTCTGAACTTATGCGACTGATAGGACTGCCTCTGATATTGAGGTGTTTTCTTTTGCTGTGGGGGAACATAAGGCAAAAGAGTAGATTTACCCGCGGTCGCTGTGTAATCAGATCCGCGAGGCCCTCCCCAAATAAAACGTCACTTTTGTAAGGTAAAGTCTTTTTTTTTTTAAGACAGTATACCTGTCCATTGGCGGGTCCACAGGAACCGTCTAACAGAAAACTCCATGGCATTGGCTCTAGAACCCAACAGCCCAATATCACTCGCAGCTTCTCTCATATATTATGCTGCGTCTTTAATGTGACCCAAGGTCACCAAAAAGGTATCTTTAGCTAGGGTGTCAATGACAGATGACAAGTTATCTGCCCACGCTGCAACTGCGCTACCCACCCATGCCGACCCTACTGCCGGCCTTAGTAGGGCACCCGTATGTATAAATTGATTTTAAGGTAGTTTCCTGTCTGCGATCAGCAGGACTCTTAAGAGCTGCCGTATCAGGGGAAGGTAGCGCCACCCCTTTTTCGACAAGCGCGTAAATGCCTTGTCCACCGTGGGTGAGGATTCCCACCGTAACCTGTCCTGGGAGTGGAAAGGTTATGCCATAATATTTCCTTGAGAATCTGCAGTTTCTTATCTGGAGTTTCCCAAGCTTTTTCGAATACACTTGGCCACGCTTGGGTGCCACGTAGCATCATCACCGTCGACACAGGAGTCAGAATCCGTGTCGATATCGGTGTCTACTAACTGTGAAAGGGGACGTTTCTGCGACCCCGAAGGGCCCTGTGACACAGTAAAAGCTATGGATTGACTCCCTGCTTTAATCCTTGGACTCAGCTTTGTCCAAACTTTGTAATAAGTCACATTAGCATTTAAAACATTCCACATATTCATCCAATCAGGTGTCGGCGGCGCCGACGGAGACACCACAATCATCCGCTCTGCCTCCTCCCTAGATGAGCCTTCCACCTCAGACATGTCGACACAGACGTACTGACATCCCCACACACACAGGGATACCTAATATTATGGGGACTGACCCACCATAAGGCCCTTAGGAGAGACAGAGAGAGAGTATGCCAGCACACACCCAGCGCCACTGTATACTGAGAGAAAAAAAACCCCAGTCTGTCAGCGCTTTTTATTACAATTGTAAAACACCACATATTTTGCGCCAAATAAATGTGCCCCCCCCCCCCCCCTAGTTTTGTCCCTCTGTATTAACTAACAGCAGGGGAGAGTCTGGGGCCGCTTCTCTGTATGCTGAGGAGAAAAAATGGCGCTGGTTAGTGCTGGAGGAAACAAGCTCCGCCCCCCCCGATGGCGGGCTTCGTTCCCGCTCTAAATCTTTATACTGGCGGGGGATTCGGAAATATATATACTTTATAGTGTATATATGTACTTAGCCAGTGTTATGTGAGGTATATTAATGCTACCCAGGGCACCCCCCCTGCGCCCTGCACCCTTTACTGCGGTGCCTGTGTGTGTGAGCTGGGAGCAATGGCGCGCAGCGTTACCACTGCGCGTTACCTCATGAAGATCTGAAGTCTTCTGCCGCCTTAGAAGTCTTCTTTCTTCTTATACTCACCCTGCTTCTATCTTCCGGCTCTGTGAGGAGGACGGCGGCGCGGCTCTGGGACGAACCCCAGGGTGAGACCTGTGTTCCGAGTCCCTCTGGAGCTAATGGTGTCCAGTAGCCTAAGAAGCAGAGCCCTTGAACTCTTAAGAAGTAGGTCTGCTTCTCTCCCCTCAGTCCCACGATGCAGGGAGCCTGTTGCCAGCAGTGCTCCCTGAAAATAATAAACCTAACAAAAGCTTTTTCAGAGAAACTCAGGAGAGCTCCCCTGCAGTGCATCCAGTCTCTACAGGGCACAGGAACTAACTGAGGTCTGGAGGAGGGGCATAGAGGGAGGAGCCAGTGAACACCCATTCTAAAGCTTTACAGTGCCCATGTCTCCTGCGGAGCCGTCTATACCCCATGGTCCTTACGGAGTCCCCAGCATCCTCTAGGACGTAAGAGAAATGTGTTTGGGAGGCACCGATCGTGGTGCCTCCCGGTGTGAATGGGAACAGTATGGGGAGCGGGGGGTGGGCGCGGTCGGGGCCTAGCAATGGGCATTAAAAGCCCATTGAAATAACATGGTAAAGCTGCACCATTAGAGGTGCCGCTTTCATACAGGGACGTTCTTTCAACCTATGAAAGCACGCCCCTGTCAGTGAGGCCACAGTGATTGGCCAGCGGATCCGTCACTGGATCCGCTGTCAATCACTGGTGCGGGCGTTGGCAGAGGTGCGGGCGGCGGAGGCGCGGGCAGCGAAGGTGCGGGCGACGGTGCAGAGTTTGGGCAGCGGAGTGGTACCAATTTAAAAAATGGCGCCTCAGCATCATTTTTTAAATTCAAGATTGGCTCGCCGCTTCATCGCCCCGCCCCCTCCGGCTGACTTATATAAGTCAGTGCGAGGGAGCGGTTGTCAGTCCGATGGCGGAGGAGGAGCGGAGAAGAGCTCCTGAAGGCAGAAGACGCTGGAAGTCCTGGATGGGCGGCGGCTATGCAAAAGAGCTTAGCAGCCGCCACCTACCAGGTGAAGACGCTGGAAGCCCTGGGGAAGGCGGCGACCATGCAAAAGAGCTTAAAGGCCTCCGCCCCCAGGTGAAGACCCTGTTAAATAAACTTTTTTTTTTAAAGACGTGTTTTTATTTTAATATTTTCTTTACAGGTGGACAACAGGTGCCAGCAGGCCATTTATGTCCGAGCATGCTGGCACTTGTGGTTCTCCAAGTGCCAGCATGCTGGGGCAGGCTTGCTGGGACATGTAGGCCACCTGTAAAGAACAATATTACTATTCTTTACAGGTGGACCACAGGTGCCAGCGGGCCCTTTATGTCCGGGCGTGCTGGCACTTGTGGTTCTCCAAGTGCCAGCATGCTGGGGCAGGCTTGCTGGGACCTGTAGGCCACCTGCAAAGAACAATATTAACAGTGAACCCCGCACTCACCGCCACCAGGGGTGCGGGGCATAGACCCATTTTTATTTTTTTGGGTCCCCACTTCCGAGGAATTCCAGCCCTGGGCTGACTAGTTTGGGGGGGCAGATTAATGCTATGGTACGGGGACCCCATACCGAGTGTCTCCCCTGCTATGGCATTATCCCCCCTGGCTGGCTGGTTCTGCCTGGTGCTGGTTTCACCAATGTAGGTAGGGGGCTACACTTTTATTTTATTTTCCCCCCACTCTATTGCAGGGGGGAAGGATTGTGAGCCAACGACATCACCGCACGCCACTGGGTAGCGGTGCCCATGTCCCAGCTCCTCACTGCAAAGTAATACTGGAAAACCTGTCCTGAGCACTGGCAGGGAGCCCGGCACACCCCAACACTCCTTGTTTTCAGCTCATAGTGTGGGTGCATGCATCTCAAACACAGAGACGAAAGTCTAGTGTTGGTGAACTGAGTAATGTGAAAGCTCTACCAGGTTCTCAGCTGTTTTTTTGGAGTGGGATAGTGGAGGGTGGTTCTTATAGGGAGAGGAACCCTGGGAGAGGGGGGCCCAGTGGTAACGTGTCCCCTGTGCTCCTCCCCTTACTCCGCCTCTGACTCATGCTGTACTTGCAAACTCTCTCCCTGAATGTCAGTGAGACTCCCTGAAATAGAGCCCTGGCTGGATGTGTGCAACAGAGTGATGATGTCATCCTTCTTGCTTCTTTCTAGCATGGAGGAAACACTGGAGAGTTAGGTAGATGAGTGCTACAAGAAAATGGCCACCGCTCTCCAGAGTATATTGACTGCTACATGAGCATTTGTGTTAGAGATGAGCGGGTTCGGTTTCTCTGAATCCGAACCCGCACGAACTTCATGTTTTTTTTCACGGGTCCGAGCGACTCGGATCTTCCCGCCTTGCTCGGTTAACCCGAGCGCGCCCGAACGTCATCATGACGCTGTCGGATTCTCGCGAGACTCGGATTCTATATAAGGAGCCGCGCGTCGCCGCCATTTTCACACGTGCATTGAGATTGATAGGGAGAGGACGTGGCTGGCGTCCTCTCCATTTAGATTAGGAGAGAGAGAGAGAGAGATTGACCTGAGGCTGATACTGTAGAAGAGAGTGCAGAGTTTAGTGACTGACCACAGTGACCACCAGCAGTGCAGTTGTTTTATTTAATATATCCGTTCTCTGCCTGAAAAAAACGGTACACACAGTGACTCAGTCACATACCATATCTGTGTGCACTGCTCAGCCCAGTGTGCTGCATGCCTGCATCATCTATGTATATATTATATATCTGACTGTGCTCAGCTCACACAGCTTATAATTGTGGGGGAGACTGGGGAGCACTGCAGTGCCAGTTATAGGTTATAGCAGGAGCCAGGAGTACAAGACAGTCACATACCATATCTGTGTGCACTGCTCAGCCCAGTGTGCTGCATCATCTATGTATATATTATATATCTGACTGTGCTCAGCTCACACAGCTTATAATTGTGGGGGAGACTGGGGAGCACTGCAGTGCCAGTTATAGGTTATAGCAGGAGCCAGGAGTACATATTATATTAAAATTAAACAGTGCACACTTTTGCTGCAGGAGTGCCACTGCCAGTGTGACTGACCAGTGACCTGACCACACTGACCACCAGTATAGTTAGTAGTATACTATATTGTGATTGCCTGAAAAAGTTAAACACTCGTCGTGTGACTTCACTTGTGTGGTGTTTTTTTTTTTATTCTATAAAAAACTCATTCTGCTGACAGACAGTGTCCAGCAGGTCCGTCATTATATAATATATATACCTGTCCGGCTGCAGTAGTGATATATATATATATTTTTTATATCATTATTTATCATCCAGTCGCAGCAGACACAGTACGGTAGTTCACGGCTGTAGCTACCTCTGTGTCGGCACTCGGCAGTCCATCCATAATTGTATACCACCTACCCGTGGTTTTTTTTTCTTTCTTCTTTATACATACATACTACTACATCTCTTTATCAACCAGTCTATATTAGCAGCAGACACAGTACAGTACGGTAGTTCACGGCTGTGGCTACCTCTGTGTCGGCACTCGGCAGTCCGTCCATAATTGTATACCACCTAACCGTGGTTTTTTTTTCTTTCTTCTTTTTACATACATACTACGACATCTCTTTATCAACCAGTCTATATTAGCAGCAGACACAGTACAGTACGGTAGTTCACGGCTGTGGCTACCTCTGTGTCGGCACTCGGCAGTCCGTCCATAATTGTATACCACCTAACCGTGGTTTTTTTTTCTTTCTTCTTCATACATACATACTACGACATCTCTTTATCAACCAGTCTATATTAGCAGCAGACACAGTACAGTACGGTAGTTCACGGCTGTGGCTACCTCTGTGTCGGCACTCGGCAGTCCGTCCATAATTGTATACCACCTAACCGTGGTTTTTTTTTCTTTCTTCTTTATACATACATACTACGACATCTCTTTATCAACCAGTCTATATTAGCAGCAGACACAGTACAGTACGGTAGTTCACGGCTGTGGCTACCTCTGTGTCGGCACTCGGCAGTCCGTCCATAATTGTATACCACCTAACCGTGGTTTTTTTTTCTTTCTTCTTCATACATACATACTACGACATCTCTTTATCAACCAGTCTATATTAGCAGCAGACACAGTACAGTACGGTAGTTCACGGCTGTGGCTACCTCTGTGTCGGCACTCGGCAGTCCGTCCATAATTGTATACCACCTACCCGTGGTTTTTCTTTCTTTCTTCTTTATACATACATACTACTACATCTCTTTATCAACCAGTCTATATTAGCAGCAGACACAGTACAGTACGGTAGTTCACGGCTGTGGCTACCTCTGTGTCGGCACTCGGCAGTCCGTCCATAATTGTATACCACCTACCCGTGGTTTTTTTTTCTTTCTTCTTCATACATACATACTACGACATCTCTTTATCAACCAGTCTATATTAGCAGCAGACACAGTACAGTACGGTAGTTCACGGCTGTGGCTACCTCTGTGTCGGCACTCGGCAGTCCGTCCATAATTGTATACCACCTAACCGTGGTTTTTTTTTCTTTCTTCTTCATACATACATACTACGACATCTCTTTATCAACCAGTCTATATTAGCAGCAGACACAGTACGGTAGTTCACGGCTGTGGCTACCTCTGTGTCAGCACTCGGCAGTCCGTCCATAATTGTATACTAGTATCCATCCATCTCCATTGTTTACCTGAGGTGCCTTTTAGTTGTGCCTATTAAAATATGGAGAACAAAAATGTTGAGGTTCCAAAATTAGGGAAAGATCAAGATCCACTTCCACCTCGTGCTGAAGCTGCTGCCACTAGTCATGGCCGAGACGATGAAATGCCAGCAACGTCGTCTGCCAAGGCCGATGCCCAATGTCATAGTACAGAGCATGTCAAATCCAAAACACCAAATATCAGTAAAAAAAGGACTCCAAAACCTAAAATAAAATTGTCGGAGGAGAAGCGTAAACTTGCCAATATGCCATTTACCACACGGAGTGGCAAGGAACGGCTGAGGCCCTGGCCTATGTTCATGGCTAGTGGTTCAGCTTCACATGAGGATGGAGGCACTCAGCCTCTCGCTAGAAAAATGAAAAGACTCAAGCTGGCAAAAGCAGTAGCACCGCAAAGAACTGTGCGTTCTTCGAAATCCCAAATCCACAAGGAGAGTCCAATTGTGTCGGTTGCGATGCCTGACCTACCCAACACTGGACGTGAAGAGCATGCGCCTTCCACCATTTGCACGCCCCCTGCAAGTGCTGGAAGGAGCACCCGCAGTCCAGTTCCTGATAGTCAGATTGAAGATGTCAGTGTTGAAGTACACCAGGATGAGGAGGATATGGGTGTTGCTGGCGCTGGGGAGGAAATTGACCAGGAGGATTCTGATGGTGAGGTGGTTTGTTTAAGTCAGGCACCCGGGGAGACACCTGTTGTCCGTGGGAGGAATATGGCCGTTGACATGCCTGGTGAAAATACCAAAAAAATCAGCTCTTCGGTGTGGAACTATTTCAACAGAAATGCGGACAACAGGTGTCAAGCCGTGTGTTCCCTTTGTCAAGCTGTAATAAGTAGGGGTAAGGACGTTAACCACCTCGGAACATCCTCCCTTATACGTCACCTGCAGCGCATTCATAATAAGTCAGTGACAAGTTCAAAAACTTTGGGTGACAGCGGAAGCAGTCCACTGACCAGTAAATCCCTTCCTCTTGTAACCAAGCTCACGCAAACCACCCCACCAACTCCCTCAGTGTCAATTTCCTCCTTCCCCAGGAATGCCAATAGTCCTGCAGGCAATGTCACTGGCAATTCTGACGAGTCCTCTCCTGCCTGGGATTCCTCCGATGCATCCTTGCGTGTAACGCCTACTGCTGCTGGCGCTGCTGTTGTTGCTGCTGGGAGTCGATGGTCATCCCAGAGGGGAAGTCGTAAGCCCACTTGTACTACTTCCAGTAAGCAATTGACTGTTCAACAGTCCTTTGCGAGGAAGATGAAATATCACAGCAGTCATCCTGCTGCAAAGCGGATAACTGAGGCCTTGACAACTATGTTGGTGTTAGACGTGCGTCCGGTATCCGCCGTTAGTTCACAGGGAACTAGACAATTTATTGAGGCAGTGTGCCCCCGTTACCAAATACCATCTAGGTTCCACTTCTCTAGGCAGGCGATACCGAGAATGTACACGGACGTCAGAAAAAGACTCACCAGTGTCCTAAAAAATGCAGTTGTACCCAATGTCCACTTAACCACGGACATGTGGACAAGTGGAGCAGGGCAGGGTCAGGACTATATGACTGTGACAGCCCACTGGGTAGATGTATGGACTCCCGCCGCAAGAACAGCAGCGGCGGCACCAGTAGCAGCATCTCGCAAACGCCAACTCTTTCCTAGGCAGGCTACGCTTTGTATCACCGGTTTCCAGAATACGCACACAGCTGAAAACCTCTTACGGCAACTGAGGAAGATCATCGCGGAATGGCTTACCCCAATTGGACTCTCCTGTGGATTTGTGGCATCGGACAACGCCAGCAATATTGTGTGTGCATTAAATATGGGCAAATTCCAGCACGTCCCATGTTTTGCACATACCTTGAATTTGGTGGTGCAGAATTATTTAAAAAACGACAGGGGCGTGCAAGAGATGCTGTCGGTGGCCAGAAAAATTGCGGGACACTTTCGGCGTACAGGCACCACGTACAGAAGACTGGAGCACCACCAAAAACTACTGAACCTGCCCTGCCATCATCTGAAGCAAGAAGTGGTAACGAGGTGGAATTCAACCCTCTATATGCTTCAGGGGTTGGAGGAGCAGCAAAAGGCCATTCAAGCCTATACAATTGAGCACGATATAGGAGGTGGAATGCACCTGTCTCAAGCGCAGTGGAGAATGATTTCAACGTTGTGCAAGGTTCTGATGCCCTTTGAACTTGCCACACGTGAAGTCAGTTCAGACACTGCCAGCCTGAGTCAGGTCATTCCCCTCATCAGGCTTTTGCAGAAGAAGCTGGAGACATTGAAGGAGGAGCTAACACGGAGCGATTCCGCTAGGCATGTGGGACTTGTGGATGGAGCCCTTAATTCGCTTAACAAGGATTCACGGGTGGTCAATCTGTTGAAATCAGAGCACTACATTTTGGCCACCGTGCTCGATCCTAGATTTAAAGCCTACCTTGGATCTCTCTTTCCGGCAGACACAAGTCTGCTGGGGTTGAAAGACCTGCTGGTGAGAAAATTGTCAAGTCAAGCGGAACGCGACCTGTCAACATCTCCTCCTTCACATTCTCCCGCAACTGGGGGTGCGAGGAAAAGGCTCAGAATTCCGAGCCCACCCGCTGGCGGTGATGCAGGGCAGTCTGGAGCGACTGCTGATGCTGACATCTGGTCCGGACTGAAGGACCTGACAACGATTACGGACATGTCGTCTACTGTCACTGCATATGATTCTCTCACCATTGAAAGAATGGTGGAGGATTATATGAGTGACCGCATCCAAGTAGGCACGTCACACAGTCCATACTTATACTGGCAGGAAAAAGAGGCAATTTGGAGGCCATTGCACAAACTGGCTTTATTCTACCTAAGTTGCCCTCCCACAAGTGTGTACTCCGAAAGAGTGTTTAGTGCCGCCGCTCACCTTGTCAGCAATCGGCGTACGAGGTTACATCCAGAAAATGTGGAGAAGATGATGTTCATTAAAATGAATTATAATCAATTCCTCCGCGGAGACATTGACCAGCAGCAATTGCCTCCACAAAGTACACAGGGAGCTGAGATGGTGGATTCCAGTGGGGACGAATTGATAATCTGTGAGGAGGGGGATGTACACGGTGATATATCGGAGGGTGATGATGAGGTGGACATCTTGCCTCTGTAGAGCCAGTTTGTGCAAGGAGAGATTAATTGCTTCTTTTTTGGGGGGGGTCCAAACCAACCCGTCATATCAGTCACAGTCATGTGGCAGACCCTGTCACTGAAATGATGGGTTGGTTAAAGTGTGCATGTCCTGTTTTGTTTATACAACATAAGGGTGGGTGGGAGGGCCCAAGGACAATTCCATCTTGCACCTCTTTTTTCTTTTATTTTTCTTTGCGTCATGTGCTGTTTGGGGAGGGTTTTTTGGAAGGGACATCCTGCGTGACACTGCAGTGCCACTCCTAAATGGGCCCGGTGTTTGTGTCTGCCACTAGGGTCGCTAATCTTACTCACACAGTCAGCTACCTCATTGCGCCTCTTTTTTTCTTTGCGTCATGTGCTGATTGGGGAGGGTTTTTTGGAAGGGACATCCTGCGTGACACTGCAGTGCCACTCCTAAATGGGCCCGGTGTTTGTGTCGACCACTAGGGTCGCTAATCTTACTCACACAGTCAGCTACCTCATTGCGCCTCTTTTTTTCTTTGCGTCATGTGCTGATTGGGGAGGGTTTTTTGGAAGGGACATCCTGCGTGACACTGCAGTGCCACTCCTAAATGGGCCCGGTGTTTGTGTCGGCCACTAGGGTCGCTAATCTTACTCACACAGTCAGCTACCTCATTGCGCCTCTTTTTTTCTTTGCGTCATGTGCTGATTGGGGAGGGTTTTTTGGAAGGGACATCCTGCGTGACACTGCAGTGCCACTCCTAAATGGGCCCGGTGTTTGTGTCGGCCACTAGGGTCGCTAATCTTACTCACACAGTCAGCTACCTCATTGCGCCTCTTTTTTTCTTTGCGTCATGTGCTGATTGGGGAGGGTTTTTTGGAAGGGACATCCTGCGTGACACTGCAGTGCCACTCCTAAATGGGCCCGGTGTTTGTGTCGGCCACTAGGGTCGCTAATCTTACTCACACAGTCAGCTACCTCATTGCGCCTCTTTTTTTCTTTGCGTCATGTGCTGATTGGGGAGGGTTTTTTGGAAGGGACATCCTGCGTGACACTGCAGTGCCACTCCTAAATGGGCCCGGTGTTTGTGTCGGCCACTAGGGTCGCTTATCTTACTCACACAGTCAGCTACCTCATTGCGCCTCTTTTTTTCTTTGCGTCATGTGCTGATTGGGGAGGGTTTTTTGGAAGGGACATCCTGCGTGACACTGCAGTGCCACTCCTAGATGGGCCAGGTGTTTGTGTCGGCCACTAGTGTCGCTTAGCTTAGTCATCCAGCGACCTTGGTGCAAATTTTAGGACTAAAAATAATATTGTGAGGTGTGAGGTATTCAGAATAGACTGAAAATGAGTGGAAATTATGGTTTTTGAGGTTAATAATAATATGGGATCAAAATGACCCCCAAATTCTATGATTTAAGCTGTTTTTTAGTGTTTTTTAAAAAAAACACCCGAATCCAAAACACACCCGAATCCGACAAAAAAAATTCGGTGAGGTTTTGCCAAAACGCGGTCGAACCCAAAACACGGCCGCGGAACCGAACCCAAAACCAAAACACAAAACCCGAAAAATTTCAGGCGCTCATCTCTAATTTGTGTGCCCAAGGATGTGTAATGGATTACAAGGGACGTATGATGAATTGCATGAGCTTGGTAGAAAGGAGAGAGTTAGATGGGGTCATTTATGATGCTACAAAATAGCAGAGTGCATCATATTGTTAATGTACAGTCACGCCTGTCGTATAACATCATGCATCATTATATGGTTTATATACGTAAGTCAATTTTATGACGTCTCAGACTAATAGGTGTTGCTTTTGCAAACTCCCTGAAATGCTTTTTCAAAAGTAGGTAAGTAGAAGTATGACTTGGTGGAGCAGGAGCGTGGATAAACTAATGACTTGGGGCCTAATTCAGACCTGATCGCTAGGCTGCGTTTTCGTACAGCCTGCGATCAGGTCTGAACTGCGCATGCGTATGCACCGCAATGTGCAGGCGCGTCGGTCTGCAGCGCCGAGGAGCGTCGGGATGGTGCGAGAAAAACGATCGCACGGGCGATCGCAAGGTGACTGACAGGAAGAGGCCGTTTGTGGGTGGCAACTGACCGTTTTCAGGGAGTGTCCGGAGAAACGCAGGAGGGACCAGGCGTTAGGAGGGAGGGTTTCTGACGTCAGCTCCGGCCCCGATCATCGCACTGGAAGAATAAGTCCTGAGCTGTGCAGAGACTGCACACACTTCTGTTTATACAGCTCTCCTGCACATGTGATCACACACCTGCACAGTGTTTTCCCCTCCCCCTGTAGGCGGCGACTACCTGATCGCAGGGATGCAAAAAATGCATCCTAGCGATCAGGTCTGAATTAGGCCCCAGGTTTGTTTCGATGGAACCTGCACCCAGATTACCCCTCCTGTCAATAAGTATGGGTGGTCCTGACACACTGAAGAAGCAGCAGCAGATCACCATTGCAGCCCTTAGCCATCTGCGTAAGCCGAAGCTCCTCATACTGGACGCCAGATCCGTGAAGTCTGCATCTGACCATGCAGACCCTGAGCTCAGCAAGCCTACAAAACGGGGGGCTCCTATTTTGTAGAACGGTTCGGACGCTATCCCGCATATGCCGCACCATGTCAATCATGCTGCAGCTATGGGGGGAATGCGAGCGCTCACGCAGGGCTCATTCCACACATGTGCACTTTCCCCACCATTGGATTTATATGTAAACCATCAGAGTCAGGCCCTATGTACTCTCTAATGTTTGGCCAAGTCCATCTGTGGTGGCTGGACATCCATCCAACCGACACTGTGACCTCCATCCAACCAACACTGTGACCTCCATCCAACTGACACTGTGACCTTCATCCAACCAACACTGTGACCTCCATCCAACCGACACTGTGACCTCCATCCAACCAACACTGTGACCTCCATCCAACTGACACTGTGACCTTCATCCAACCAACACTGTGACCTCCATCCAACCGACACTGTGACCTCCATCCAACCGACACTGTGACCTCCATCCAACCGACACTGTGACCTCCATCCAGGGCCGGTTCAAGGGCGCAGAGCGCCCCGGGCAGGAAAGGGGCGTGGCCTAATACAGGGGGCGTGGTGAGTCACGCCCCCTGTACATTGAAAGCGCCGCTTGAATGCTGAGCGGTGCGCGATGACGTCATCGCGCACCGCACAGCAAAAGGTCCTCTCCACGAAGAGAAACTAGACGCTATGCGTCTAGTTCCCTTCGTGGAGAGGACCTTTGCTGTGCGGTGCGCGATGACGTCATCGCGCACCGCTCAGCAGTTACTCTCCACGAAGGGAAACTAGACGCATAGCGTCTAGTTCCCTTCACAGGAGGCGCCGGGGACGGCAGCGGGCAGCGGAGGCGGACGGGGGACACAGCGGGCAGCAGTGGCGGATCTTGCCACGGTGCGGCGCCCTCCGGATGGCGCCAGCGCCCTCCGGAAGGCGGCGCCCCGGGCAAAAGTCCTGCTTGCCCGTGGCAAGAACCGCCACTGCCTCCATCAAACCGACACTGTGACCTCCATCCAACTGACACTGTGACCTTCATCCAACCAACACTGTGACCTCCATCCAACCAACACTGTGACCTCCATCCAACCAACACTGTGACCTCCATCCAACTGACACTGTGACCTCCATCCAACCAACACTGTGACCTCCATCCAACTGACACTGTGACCTTCATCCAACCAACACTGTGACCTCCATCCAACCAACACTGTGACCTCCATCCAACCAACACTGTGACCTCCATCCAACTGACACTGTGACCTCCATCCAACCAACACTGTGACCTCCATCCAACTGACACTGTGACCTTCATCCAACCAACACTGTGACCTCCATCCAACCAACACTGTGACCTCCATCCAACCAACACTGTGACCTCCATCCAACCAACACTGTGACCTCCATCCAACTGACACTGTGACCTCCATCCAACCAACACTGTGACCTCCATCCAACTTACACTGTGACCTCCATCCAACCAACACTGTGACCTCCATCCAACCAACACTGTGACCTCCATCCAACTAACACTGTGACCTCCATCCAACCAACACTGTGACCTCCATCCAACCAACACTGTGACCTCCATCCAACTGACACTGTGACCTTCATCCAACCAACACTGTGACCTCCATCCAACCAACACTGTGACCTCCATCCAACCAACACTGTGACCTCCATCCAACCGACACTTTGACCTCCATCCAACCGACACTGTGCTCAACATGTGATAAAAGCAGCCAAACTGGTGACTTGTGCACCCTGGGAGAACAGCGCTTATGGGGTATATTCAACAACTGTCGGAAGCTGCCGTCTTGCCGGAAAGATGGCAGCTTCCGACAGTTTTAGGTCGGAAGGTGTTCCGACCTATTCATTAGTGCACCGTTTATTCCGACAAGTCGGGGAACCCGACTTGTCGGAATGCTGTCGGAATGCACGCTGATCGGCGGCTTCAGCCGCCGATCAGCGTGCATTGTCGGAAGCGTGGCTCCCGCTTGCTGAAGCCGGGTGGACACCGCCGTGAGCATCCGCTGATGCAGCCACTGCTCGCCCCGTCTCCTCCTCTCCGTCTCCCCTCCTCCGCTGCTTTCCCGCTTTTCCCGCTGCTGCCCCCACTGCCGCAGACATGTCAGCCGCTGACAGCTCTCCCCCGCCCCCCACCCTTCTTGGCACCGCTGACAGCTCCCACCGCCGCAGCGGCAGGACAAGACACCGGGAGCGCCCAAATCCGACAGTCGGATTTGGTCACTCTTTGAATAGGGGTGTCGGGTCCATTCCGACAACTGCATGTCGGAATGGACCCGACTTTTATTGAATATACTCCTATGTCTCTATACCAGAGATTTTCAACCTTTTACAACTCGCGGCACACTGAACAAGATTTAAATATTGCCAAGGCACACTGAAATATAATGGTGATGAATGCGTGTCCTAGGATGTCATGTCGCAGCTTCTCCATAGGTAACGCTTTAGCCACATCTGAGAAAGCCAGAAGAGCCCAACACTGCCCGGGCCCAAAATTAGAACTGGCTCTGCTTCCACTAAACCCACCAGTATTGCTCGTTCCAGGGCCTCAGTAGCGGCAAAACACTGACGGGCCTGGCTGTGCTTCTATGGCGGCACACCTGGAGACTGCTCAGGGCACACTAGTGTGCCACGGCACCGTGGTTGAAAAACACTGCTCTATACTGTTCCCAAAATAAAGGCTGTAAGAATGTTATGGAATTACTGCAGTTAAAAGTTAACCAGAGCAGACGCAATCAGCCGGGAAGCACACGGCAAGTGACACTGAGTGATCCAATGATTAGTTTGCACTTCTAGAAGGTTACGTAATAGTCCGGAATATGCGGCAGTGTTAATGCTTACTGATCCAATAATTGCTATATGTTTTCCAAACTTTGATCATTGCTGGATTGTCAGTGTCTGAATTACGTGCATGAGCAGTTGTTTCTAGCACAAGAATGTGAACGTGTTAAGAATAACCTGACATGTTATAAAACTGTGTCAAATCGAGGGTGAGGCACGGTGAGAGCGGCATCTTCTGATTTGCCCTTTTCCCTCTACTTTCAGTTTTATTATATAAAAAGAGAGGTGAGACGTGATGGACTGGAAGCAGGACATGAAGATGTCCCAAATAAGAGATAATTGAAAATGCGGCAGAGATCTGTTACACATAGAACACAACAGGAAGAGAAAGGAGACCACTGCTGCTAATCAGCAGCAGACTCTCTCCCCAGTGCTGCTGTGTTGTAGACTGCAGAGTCTCTCCCCAGCACTGCTGTGTGCTAGACTGCAGACTCTCTCCCCAGCAATGCTGTGTGCTAGACTGCAGACTCTCTCCCCAGCGATGCTGTGTACTAGGCTGCAGACTATTTCCCCAATGCTGCTGTATGCTAGCTGCAGGCTCTCTCCCCAGTGCTGCTGTGTGCTAGGCTGCAGACTCTCTCCCCAGTGCTGCTGTGTGCTAGGCTGCAGACTATCTCCCCAGTGCTGCTGTGTTCTAGACTGCAGAGTCTCTCCCCAGCACTGCTGTGTGCTATGCTGCAGACTCTCTCCCCAGTGCTGCTGTGTGCTAGACTACAGACTCTCTCCCCAGCGATGCTGTGTGCTAGGCTGTTGACTCTTTCCCCAGTGTTGCTGTGTGCTAGGCTGCAGACTCTGTCCACAGTGCTACTATGTGCTAGGCTGCGGAATCTCTCCTAGCGCAGCTGTGTGCTAGGCTGCAGACTCTCTTTCCATTTCCAGTGCAGCTCTGTGATAGGCTGCAGACTCTCTCCCCAGTGCTGCTGTGTGCTAGACTACAGACTCTCTCCCCAGCGATGCTGTGTGCTAGGCTGTTGACTCTTTCCCCAGTGCTGCTGTGTGCTAGGCTGCAGACTCTGTCCACAGTGTTGCTGTGTGCTAGGCTGCGGAATCTCTCCTAGCGCAGCTGTGTGCTAGGCTGCAGACTCTCTTTCCATTTCCAGTGCAGCTCTGTGATAGGCTGCAGGCTCTCTCCCCAGCGCTGCTGTGTGCTAGGCTGCAGGCTCTCTCCCCAGCGCTGCTGTGTGCTAGGCAACAGACTCTCTCCCCAGCACTGCTGTATGCTAGGCAGCAGACTCTCTCCCCAGCGCTGCTGTGTGCTAGACTGCAGACTCTTTCCCCAGCGCTGCTGTGTGCTAGGCTGTAGACTCTCTCCCCAGCACTGCTGTATGCTAGACTGCAGACTCTTTCCCCAGCGCTGCTGTGTGCTAGACTGCAGACTCTTTCCCCAGCGCTGCTGTGTGCTAGGCTGTAGACTCTCTCCCCAGCACTGCTGTATGCTAGGCAGCAGACTCTCTCCCCAGCGCTGCTGTGTGCTACACTGCAGACTCTTTCCCCAGCGCTGCTGTGTGCTAGGCAACAGACTCTCTCCCCAGCACTGCTGTGTGCTAGGCTGTGGACTCTCTCCACAGCATTGCTGTGTGCTAGGCTGCGGACTCTCCCCAGCGCTGCTGTGTGCTAGGCAGTAGACTCCCTCCCCAGCGCTGCTGTGTGCTAGGCAGTAGACTCCCTCCCCAGTGCTGCTGTGTGCTAGGCAGTAGACCCTCCCCAGTGCTGCTGTGTGCTAGGCAGCAGACTCTTTCCCCAGCATTGCTGTGTGCTAGATTCTCAGCAACTGTGCTCATTAAGGAGGACAGATTAATTAGCATATTAATCTCGTAGTATTTAGCCCTAACCAAGTTCCATAAATGCTTCCCCTCAAATGGATTTTGGATTGCTGTCTGGAACCTGGGTAATTGGGAGCTCTCCAGCAGATATGGTGCCACTGCCCGATAATTACAACGTTTTGGGAAAAAAAATATCTCCTCTTACAGAAAATGTCACTAAAATAGTCACCCAGCCACACATATACTAAACAAACCTGGTGACTCCTAGGATAAACCCCTGGATGAATTAGCCATGCATATAATTAATGCAGCTCATTGTAACATAGCCAAGGAATGGAAACATAACACAACACTTTCTTTATTTGCCGCTCAGAACACATCATGATTTACAGTCTCAGTGGTATTGACCGCTAGCTATATTAAAAATATAATTATCCAATATAAAATATAGATGGGACCTTGGTATGAGTACAATAAAGTTAATATTACTATGTTTTTTATATCCTGGAGCTAGAAAAGGTTTAGACGGACGACTAAACTGATCAGAGGTATGGAGAAGCTGGAATACCAGGAAAGACTTGCAAGGCTAGACATGTTGACAATGGAAAAGAGGAGATTAAGAGGGGACATGATCAACATTTATAAATATATAAGAGGACAATACACAGAGCTTGCGGGGATCTGCTTTTAGTCAGATCGACATAAAGAACACGTGGCCACCCTCTTAGGTTAGTGGAGAGGAGGTTTCGCACACTAAGGCGAACAGGTTTTTTCACAGTAAGGACATCACGAGTTTGGAATTCCCTGCATGAGAGAGTAGTAATGGCGGACTCGGCCAACACTTTAAGAATGGGCTGAATACATTCATAATGGATAAGGATATACAGGGTTATGGTACATAGATCACACGCTATAGTTATAGAAAAGAGTAATAAACATAACGGCCGACTTTAGCACAAGTTAGAATTAGTCCTGAAAATAATACAGCGTAGGAGACCACAAATAGGTTGAACTCGATGGACAAATTGTCTTTTTTCAGCCTCAGAAAATATGTTACTATGTAACAATAATTTTTATGGTGGGGGCGTTTGTTTGTACTCTTTACATTAATTCATGCCAAACCATACAAATATCTCTTCACTCCCACGTGCATGCTGCACCCCACACTCACCTTTCACATTCCGAAACAATGACATTACAGCTGAATTGTTTCTGAAACTTCTGACTTCAGCTAAAATATTTTATTGGTCAGTTCTGTGATGAAGGGGATTTCCCCATAATAAAAGTTGTAAAAAAAAAAAAATCCCCATGTTTCTATGCCAGGAAAGCACTACGATCACTGATACCTCTAGAATATGGGGTTGAGTGTATGTTGGAATCTTGATGGTCTGTCTGGAACTGTGATATACAGTAAGTGCTTCATATCAAGATAAAAACATTATATCTCATTCCTGCTTCAGTAGCAGCCTACATCTTTATATTTAAATGACTGGAAAGCCTACATACAGTACCTCTGGTGGGATGCTCCAATGCCCTCACGTGGTACTCGAGGGAGGAAAAGAAATAAAGGAGGAGAAGGAGGATAGAGAAGGATCAAGGAGAGCAATGTCCAGGGAAGAGAGGAATGATAGAAGAAAGGAGCTGCGTGGATATGTTACTACAATTCTCTTTGTATTGTATGGTGATCACTAGGGTTCTCTCTGTTTTGTATGGTGATTTTTATGATGCCTTCTGATTTGCAGGTGATCACTGTGATGCTCTCTGTATTGTATGGTGATCATTAGAATGTGCTCTGTGTTGTATGGTGATCACTAGGGTGTTCTGTATTGTATGGTGATTTCTATGATGCCCTCTGTTTTGTAGGTGATCACTGGGATGCTCTATGTATTGTATGGTGATCACTAGGGTGTTCTCTGTATTGTATGGTGGCCACTAGGATGTTCTCTGTAGTGTATTACACCAGTTGGATGTTCTCTGTATTGTGCGGTTATCACTAGAATGCTCTCATTAAAAGTGTCTTAGCACTGTCTATGAAACCCCTCTCCAGATAATGATGGTGGGGGGAGTGTATTGGCCTAGGGAAGCTGTCAGTGAACATGTAAAACTCATATTAAGGTATAATTTACCCAGAGACACATTATAGGCAGACATTTTGTTGACAGAATCAAGTACGGATGGTATAATGGTTAGCATTACTGCCTCACAGCACTGAGGTCATGAGTTCAATTCCCACCACAGCCCTAACTACATCCAAAATGCTCATTGCCAGCAACCTAGTCCCTGCTAGTGCAGCTATGTATGATCGGAGATCTGCAGCCTCTCCCAGAATAGCAGATTCAGTGTAAGTTATTGTATCCTGGTTGCCCAGGAGATACTCCCCCGCCACACTTGGCTAATGCGTATCCAGTCCAAATACTCCCGAATTCCACAAGACAGTCCTGCATTTCTGAGATTACATGGGTGGCCTTACCAGAAATGGTTCTTATGAAGACAAATTGGGTTATGGTTTGGGTGGATCTTGGATATGACCAAATCTTCAAACATTTTAAGTAGAAAATGCTGAACAAAATAAGCCAAACAGTGCCCTGAAACCTGTCCTCTGCTTATTCTCCTTAACCCCTCTGCTGCTTTTGACACTGTGGACTACCCTCTCCTTTTGCAAAGCCTTCAATCTATTGGCCTGCATGATACTGGCTGTCCTCCGCCCTCTCTGGACGTTCCTTCTCTATCTCCTCGCATGACTCCACCCCTCCCCCAACTTCCACTAACTGTAGGTGTCCCCTAAGGTTCTGTTCTTGGTCCCCTAATTTTCTCTCCCTTTACATCCTCTTTAGGTGGACTCATTAGTTCTTTTGACTTCCAATATGAACTCTACACTGGTGATACTCAAATCTACCTTTCCTCCCCTGACCTCTCCCCTGCTCTCCTCACTCATATCTCCAAGTGTCACTATGCTACTTATATCTTCTTGGATGTCCCGGCACTTTCTTAAACTTATCATGTCTAAGAGGGAGCTGATCATCTTCCCATCCTCCCGCACAACCTCACCTCCCACAATTTTATTAACTATTGATAACACTATCATCTCCTCTAGACCCTAAATGCGCTGTCTTGGAGTAATCTTTGACGCCTCCCTCTCCTTCAAACCACACATTCAGCACCTCTCACAAACCTGTCATTTTCATCTCAAAAATATTTCCAGGCTCAGACCCTTTCTAACCCAGGATGCCACTAAGACCCTCATTCACTCACTGGTCATCTCCAGACTGGACTACTGTAATCTCCTCCTGACTGGCATTCCTGACAAATGTCTCTCTCTACTCTAATCTATCCTCAGTGCTGCCACCCAGCTCTTCTTCCTCACCAAACGCACTACATCTACCTCCCCTCTCTTACATGCCCTTCATTAGCTTCGATTCCCTTTCAGAATCCAAGCTTCTCACACTCACTTATAAAGCTCTCACCCACTCCTCTCCCAGTTACATGTCTGACCTTATCTCCCCTTAAACTCAGGGCCGAATTAAGCCTTTGGGGTGCCCGGGGCACTTGAGATAGGGGGCCCCGGTGGAAGGTGGGGGATGTATTATAATTGTGCATACCTCCCAACATGTCCCATTTCAGGAGGGACAAAATTCTCTCTACCTGGACTTTCCTCTTAATATATGATTGGCATCACCTGTGCTGAAATATTTAATTGATAAGAAAGGTACTTCAGCACAGGTGCTTGCAATCATAAATTAAGAAGGAAGTCCAGGTAGAGAGCATGTTGTACCTCCTGGAATGGGTCATGGTGGGAGGTACAGATTGGGAATATTTAATTTAAACCAAAGGTGTATATTAGTTTTAAACTAATACAGTAGCTCCACCTAATTGAGAGGCAACTATTTTATAAAATTTTCTTGAAGTGGAACAAAGACAACTTAAACAACCTTAAAATACACATAGAAAAATAAAATAATTTATCTTGTCACATGCAAGGATAGCATCAGCCTCTGTACTACTTACACACTGGGACAGGACTCAGGAGGATTCTGTGTGTGTCTCTATCTCTAGACCCAAATGGTTTAGTTGCATAAAAGTTTACACAGGACTCATACACTCAAGCAAGGAAGAGTAGAAGCTGGGATCCCTGTGTCACTTACAGCTCTCTCCACCCTCCTCTGGTCGGAAAGCTCCATTGGCAGCTCATGAAACATGATATTCCTGTGTCTCTGCCTGCACTGCATACTGTCCTGCTCGCATTCTGGCTCTCGCATTAAGAGGGAAAGCTAGTGATATCAGTGTGCTTTGGCCAGGGGGGCCCTGACAAAGGGGGGCCCTGGATACAGTATGCCCTGCATTCCCCCCCTTAATCTGGCTATGCTTACACTCCTGCTTGTCCTCTTCACTCTGCTAATGCACGCTACCTCTTCTGCCTACTGATTATCTCCTCCCACTACTACCTCCAAGATTTTGCTTGTGCTGATCCCTTTCTCTGGAATTCTCTACCTCTCCCCCTCAGACTCTCCACCTCTCTATATAACTTCAAATGGGCTCTCAAGACCCATTTCTTCACCAAACCCAGCCAAATCTCATCCCAACCCTCTGTTCCACTCTTGCTGTCTACCTGGTCTGTGTCACCCCTGTCTGTCTGTCCTTCCCCTTTAGAATGTAAGCTCTCACGAGCAGGGCCCTCTTCCCTCATCTGTTTATCCTTTTCTTAATTTAATACTCTTTGACTACACCAAATCCAGCGGTCTTCTGCCACCTGATACTTATTCCAGTGTTGTCTGCTGGTGTAGCTAGGTTTACCCTGTACTTGTCCTATATTGTCGTCAGCTGTAAGTCACTGTTTTCCTGTTTTGATCATTTGTTTATGTACTCTGTAACTGGGCGCTGCGGAACCCTTGTGGCACCATATAAATAAAGGATAATAATAATAATATAGACTGTAAACTTGCAAGTGGTGCCCTCTTACCTGGCTGTCTGACTATTAACACCCAGTATTGTTTTATTACTGTGTTCACAATGTAACGGAATATGCTAGCACACATTTTTACTGGGCAATGCCTACTTCCATAGGTCCCCCACTGTTCTATTCCATAAAAAAGAGCACCAAATTTGTGATTTTTGCGAAGTTTACTCAGTTGTCCCTATTTTTAAATGGGATGTTGTGCTAATTATCCAATTTCTTTCCCAGTGTTTGGATTTCTTTGCTGCTGTCTCCTACCAAGTCGCCAAAACCATCACAGAAGCACTAAGAACCTTGAGACTCAAAAACCTGCAGCCACCAGCGGCAGGGACTGTGAACATCAAAGAAATGTAGGGAGTCTGGACTAGTGTAATGTACAGTAAGATGCTTTGCTGAAAACACTTTGAGTTTTTCTTCTTTTTTCTAAATAGAAGCAACCATAAGTGGCCTGTCCAGTCTTAACATGTAAAATCACATGCACTTTCCCTTAGAACAGAAAGAAAAAAGACTCCGGGACTGCGGCCCTCTACGCTGTCTCTTATGCTGCATATATTCCGGGCACTAGGACCTAGAGTCTGCAGGGAGGTGCAACCTCCAACCGGATGTGCTACAGCACATGTGCAGGTTGCAGCAATTTTTTCCTGTGTAAGACAATCACAGTGCATAGACACCCAGATACCTACTAGTACCCACTGCTTATATTAATAAAAAAATAATGTATGAGTGTGCAGCGATTATTATCTCCCTATCACGGCTAGACAAGATACAGGGTATAGGATAAATGCTATGACTGACCGTCTGATCTTATGCAGCTGTAGTCGGCCTATGGGATAATAGCAGGTCCGCTTCTTCTCACTGACAATCCAGTCAATAGGTCAACACGCATTGACCAACATGCATTAGATCGACATGGCCAAAAGATCGACAAGGTCAGTAGGTCGACAGGTAAAAGGTAGACAGTGCTCAAGGTTGAAAAGTACAAAAGGTTGGCTGGTTCAAAAGGTCAACTTGAAAATGTCTGACACACATATGGTTGACACAAGTTTTGTGGGGTTTTTCACATATTTTTCAACTTTTCCTTGATTCTCGTGGACTACCACTACCGCTGGGTACCCCCCCGCCCCGCCACCATGACTTCTGCACGCAGCAAAAAGCCCCCCGCCCCCCGCCCGGATTTATACTTACCAGACCCAGGAGCAGGTGTCCACCGCTCCAGGAGACTGTCGGGTGCAGGATCCTGCTTCTGTGCTGTGACCCCCGGTGCTGTAAAGTGAGCTTCCGCTTTGCAGCGTCACTTTACTGCACAGGGGTCACAGCACAGCACATGGAGGACCCAGTGCCCGGCAGCCCGCACCGGAGCACCGATCACCGGCCCCTAGGACTGGTAAGTATGATTTTTATTTTTAGACTTTTTGTTTTTTAAAGGTGATCAGCTTGTGTGTCCATCGGACACACAGAGCTGATCATACTGGCCGGGTACCGCACAGCTTTCTCTGCAGGGGGGGGGGGGGGGGGGGGAGGACAGAGAAATCTTGGCAAATGGCTGCCAATTGCAGTGCTACCCTGTGAGCCTGGCGCTATTACCCAGAGCTGGGGTTATTGTCACAGGGCACACTGCAGAATTAGTTTACTTTTTATTTTTTTTAACTAAATTTGGCCATATCGCATTTCCCATTATAAGTATGGGAAATGCGATGTGGATTACTAAAAAAATGACAATTAAAGGGATTGGAGCAGTTTTCCACAAAAACTGCTCCAAAAGCCCTTTAATACATTTCATTGATACTAAAATAATGGGAAAAGGGTGTGAAAACAGAAAACTCACCTTTTCACATGAAGGGCGAAATGTATTAAGATACATCGCCGCCCCTTGCCGCGCATCGCAGCGATGTTGATCGTATATGTACTAACATATGCAGTAGATGGCACCTTTCCTTCTGTATCCATGCCTATTTCCCTATAGATTGTAAGCTTGCGAGCAGGGCCCTCCTACCTCTATGACTGTTTGTTATCACCCAGTTTGTTATATCATTGTTATTTCCAATTGTAAAGCGCAACGGAATTTGCTGCGCTATATAAGAAACTGTTAATAAATAATAAATAATAAATAAAATATGCGATCAATATCGCAATGCGGTGACGGAGGCCCCCAGCGATACCTGTGAGGTGGTCTGCGGGGGTCTCCGTCCCCTCCCAGGGGTCTCCACACTTCTCCAACGCCGGGAAGCAGCAGCAGGTTGCCCCCGGCGCCTCCTCCTCCCCCCTGGAGCCGGAAGGACCTCCGGCTGCGTTGCTAGGGGGAGGAGGAGATTACCTTCCGGTACCAGGGCAGCCTGGAGGAAGGTATGCCGGGGGGGGGAGGGGAGTCGGCGTCTGCGGCAGGGGCAGCGGAGGCGGCGGGTTGCGGCGGTCAGCGATAAGAAGCCCATAGGCTTCTATAGGGTATTGCCATCCAGAGATGGCGATACCCTGGATGGCGAAAAAACGGCTGTGGGGTCTTAGTACATTTGAAAATGCTGTAAAACCCCCGAAAACCGGGGTTTTACTGCATTTTTCTTTTAGTACATCCCGCCCTATTTAATTAAAATAATGTTAATTAATAGGCCCCTTAGAGAGAGAAACATGGGCATAATTGTGGATGCTGGTTAGAACGTGGACTTGCCACGTACCCCTGCCCAATTACCCAGGGCTCGCTCTGACTGCGTCACTGCCCGCTGAAAGACTTCTCCCTCCCAACCAGCTTCCAATGGTACCAGGTCTGAAGTTGTACAAACATCATCTTTAGGGCGAAACTGTGGAATCAGCATCAGGGATAGAAGGAATAATATTAATAACTTACACTTATCTGCATCTTCACCTGCTGACCTATTGTAACATAGAATATAAAGATTTTATAACCTTATTTTTAGAAAAGATTATTTTCAGGATTTGGTCATCTTGACCCTGTCTGTACAGTGTTGTTGGGTCTGCTGCATGTTCAGTGCTCAGTAGCTGCAGGTCACGGGGTCCTGGCCTGAATATATCAGTCTATGGCATTTTCTGGTCATGGTAAGACCATGTGACGTGCCCCCAGTCTGAAGTGCCACCCTGTGACCTGGCAGGAAGTGGCGTGTAAATGACTGTTATTCTCAGGAACAGTCACGTGTCACAGGAACTTGGTCATCACAGTCTCAAGATCCTCCAGTTACTGTATCAAAGGCTTAAGACGGGGTTCAAACTTCTTGTGGTTTGCATATGATTCCTTTATTCAGAGGAACAGACACATCAACAGTGAGGAATGTAGTCAAAAGGTGGACTATAAATATCAAAAATCATAATGGCAACGCCACAATGTAAGCAGTTATAAAGTTAGCATTGTTAAAATGTTGTTACGTAACATGACAATATTGTCATACTGTCAGCAATAGGGTTAGGCTGCGGGGGGGGGGGGGGGGTTAGGGGTAAGGTTAGGGTTAGCACTCATTATCTCTCGCATGGATTAATTCAGTTGTCTTCTTACTGGTCTTCCCCAATACTCTCACCACTACAATTCATTCTAAATGCAGCGGAGAGGCTTATCTTCCTCATCATCCGCGGATCCACTCTGTCAGTCCCTCCATTGGGTACCGGTATTCTATCGTGTTCAATATAAAATACTTATACTCACACACAAGATCCATTAACCAAACTGCAGCAACGTACATCTCTCTGCTTATATTAAAATGGGAAGAGATGTACAGATGGAGCCCTGCTCATCTATCCCTATGATAGGATTAATTGAGCCAGGGCAGTCGGACTTAATCCCCTGCTGTAATCACTTAATCCCCTGATGTATTGTTCTCTCTGTATTGTATTGTAGCTGAGAACAATAGATGAAAGGTTTATGCTAATAACCATGGTGCACCTAGGTGCAGCAGAGAAGTCTAGATAACTGTGGCTCCATCTGTACTAAAGCACTTTTTTCCCTTTAAACTGTATACTGCATGGATATATTACAGGCATGCTTTCTGTGTATAAAAACTGTGCAGTGCACTCGGAAATGTAATTTATGACAACCAGTACAACACACCTTTATGGGTAAGCAGGTGTTTAATGCACCTGTAGCACTAGAATATAAGACATTTTTATTTACCTCACGGCCAAATAAACTCTAGATCCGCTTCAATAAAAACCAAGCTCAGCACGGCTGGTTTCTGCAATAGAGACAAAGAACATGTACCTGCAGAAATGCTTCCAGGTGCAACCGGCAACCCGGGGTAAAAAATAATATGTACATTTTTGGGCATTATGGGGCTAACTCAGAGCAGGAAGTGAGGAAAAGGGAGGGAGAAGATAGACTGGCACACATACAGAAACACACACAGAGGCCAGGTGCATAGAGAACTGGTATCACAGAAACTATCCCCCATAAGCCAGATGCGTCAGGGTGGGTATCCTGTGCCCCCGATTGAGTCGAGGAAAGTATTTAGCAAGGTAAGACCATAAATCCTACTTTCTGCTTCCTCCACTAGGAGGCACAGTAATGACCTTGGGATGTCCTAAAGCTGTTCCCCTGTCTGATAGGATGCTCCTGAGCTGTGCTGAGAATCCTTTACCCAAAGCCTGCATCTGCAGAGGCAAAGGTATCGAAGGCATAGAAACGTATGAATGTATGGGCCGAAGATCACATGGCAGCCTTGCAAAGCTGCTCTGCATAAGCACCATGTTGAGCTGCCCAAGTAGTCCTTGTCTTGCCGGCTTTGGAGTCCAACGCAGAATAGGCGTGGTGGATAATCAATCGGAGCCACATGGCCAAAGTCTGCTTAGAAGATGGCCAGCCCTGCTTATGAAAATCATACAGGACAGAGAATCAGATCTGCAGAGATCTCTTATCCAGTCTACGTAAATCCGGAGAGAGCCCTCACCACATCCCTGGAGGCTTCCTCCTGATGCGATTCTGGAACATTGAAAGCTGGTACCACAATCTCCTGATTGCTATGGAACCAAGATATAACCTTGGGTCCTCAAAAAAACCCTATCTGAATGAAAGATCAAAAAGGGGGAGCGACAAGCTTCAGATTGACATTTGCCAGGCTGATGCAAAGGCAAGTAGGAAGACAATCTTATCTTAGCCACCATATCCAAGGGCTCAAGAGGACAGGAGTGAAACTGGGCATGGATCGACATCTGATGAATACTGAGGAATGTGCAGAACTTGGATTGCAGGGCCTGAACCCTGTCTGCTAAAAGGAAGACCCTCTGAACCCTGGAACCCAGCAGAACTCCCAAATGCAGCATCTTCTGAGAAGGCGCCAACGTAGGTTTTTGCCAATTGATGATTTACCTGTGTGACACTAGAAGATCCACAGTCAGGCAAATGTGGGCCCCCAGGACATCCAGAGAGTGGGCCAGGAGAAAAAAGTTGTCCAGATAAGGTGATATTCTGATGCCCCTTCGATAAAGGTGTGCTATCATGACTGCTATGACCTTCGTGAACACATGAGGGGGCTGTGGACAGTCCAAATTGTAATGCCTGAAACTGGTAGTGATTTGACAACACCACAAATCTGAGGAAGCACTGGTGTCTTACTCGTTTGGGGATGTGTAAGTCAGAGACGTGTGGTGAGGTAAATAACTCAGGAGGCACTGGCTAGTACCCAAGCCAGATTTACACTCAATATATGAGACAAAGGGTTCATGTGGGCATTATACAAAGATGCAGCAGTATATACTGTACTGCTGGAAATTTGGTGGGTTTTGATAAGAGATGTGCGGAAAAGATAAGCAGGGGAGGCACTGCCTCACCTGCCATAGACTTTTTACTCCAGCGTTTTGACTATAAAAATGATTAGAATAATGCAAAGAAGATATTTCTAACATATTCTTTGTACTTTTCATATACTTTATAAAGTTAAAACTCTGGCTTATATGTTAATATGAGAGGAAAGCCTCTGCCACACCTGCATCGCCTCACTGCACGCCACTAGTGTAAATAGGCTTCCTGGAGTCCAGGAATGCATTAAAATCACCCAGTTCCATAGCCGTAATGATGAAGTGAAGAGACTCCATGTGAAATCTGGGAATCCGCAGATATCTTTTCAGTGCTTTCCAATTGAGGATAGACCAAAATGAGCCACCAGGCTTCTGGACCAGGAAGAGGTTGGCGTGGAGACCGTTACTTCTTTGAGACTGGGGACCGTTATGACCTTGGAGGCCAAAACAGATTGAACTGACTCTTGAGAGCTCTTTCCTGGATCTATTGGAAATCCTGTGGAAAAGATTGTGCCAGGGAACGCTTCTGAAAAGTCACTGCGTATCCCTGAGAGACTATGCTTCTGACCCAAGCGTCTGTCGTGGTTTCTAACCAGACTTCGGTGAAAAACAAAAGCAGGCCTCCCACACTGGGGTCCCCCAGGTGGAAGCCCACCCCATCATGTGGCAGAACTGTAAGTTGTCTGGTGAATCAATGCTGCTGACTTCAGTACCTAGAGTCCTTGGAGGAGAATGGTCTCATGCTGGTATTTAGCCTTAAATGGAGTTCCACTTGCTTTGGGCTGCATTCCCAAACAACCTGACTCCAGGGAGACTGAGTCTAAAAAAAAGAATGAAATAGACATTCTGAACTCCCTCCAGGCCACACCAGGAAGAAAAGTTGTCTTGGGTGCTGCCACCATAGCAACAACCTCAACCTGTCTACCAAGGAGGAGAGACTCTTAAGGCTTCTTAGAACCCATGCTACCCCACCAGGCTTTCAGCCCAAGAGCTTCCCTGGTTGCCACAGCAGACGCCAACACCTAAAAGGTCAAGACACCTGAGTCAATAACCACCTCATAGTGTCCACACTAAAGACAATAACCTTCTTCTGTTGTACCAGAACTGAGGCCTTCGCCTGATGCATTTACCCACCACTAGTCCTAGACATCCAAGCATATGCAGGGACTGGACGCGCAATTACTACAGATTGTCTTGATGAACTATCCAGCTTTCTATCTGCTGGATCCCTAAGGGAAGCCATAAGTGGAAAAGGGAGGATAGAAGACCTAACGAGATGGGCAATGTGAGCATCAGCCATGATGGGACTCCCACTCCCGATCTGCAGTTTAACCGGGGCTCTGAGCCTGGGGGTCTACTTGAAATGCTCGCTAAACAGTGCAGATTTAACTGATTTTAGCAATGCTTCTACATTCACTCAGCGAGGGATTCCCGTACCCAGAGGAGGTCCCAACATCTGAGGGAACTGAAACATTCGTTTTTTCTTTGGAAGCCAAAACCATGCACCAACCAGACAAGGCTTAGAGCTGTCTCGTCTGAGAGGCTGCATCTAGTTGCACAATCTCCATCAAGCATCTGCAGGAAAGCAGCAGACAGCTGCACCAAAGTGAAAGATCACATTCATAGTCGCATGGTACTATGTGGCAATAAGGCAAACGGGCTTAAGTTAGTACTGTATGTTGGCAATCTGGACCACACCTGGAAATATACTAGCAGGGTAAGCTGGCCTGTGAGCTGCAAGTTGGTTGGCTAACTTCATATTACCTGTAATAATGAGAAATACCACAAATAGTGCCCAACAAACCAGCCCCATAGTGCAGGGAGAAACTTGATGTATAACCTGACTAGCTAAAGTAAGGTATATAGGGAGACAGGCCCAAGCTACTCTCTGGAGAAGTACTGAGGCAGGCATATCTGTAAATGGCTGCCAAACGAATCTCCGTGGAGGGAAAAAAGGAAGTATCACACTGTGGCAGGCTGTCTGCAGAGAGGGAGCGCACCAAGGGGTGGTGGACCGGCTAACAGGCTTAGCCTGACTCCCCCGTATGACCTGGACCTCATGGTAATGGCCGTTATTGCAATATAGAGGTTACCTGTTGCCGCTATCTAGTGGTCTAGTGGTTGGTGCAGAAAAGACCGGAGCCCACACTGCCAGCTCTGCCGATGGTCTCCAACACACCGAAGGTGAAAGCCATGACCATGCAGTTCCCCCTGCAAACAGGGAACCGCTCTTACCTGTCCCCCTTGTGCATCCGGCTGCCACTCTGGGAGATGTCCCTGTGTGTGGACAAGCACAGCCAAAGTCACTGTACCAATCGCCAGTGCTGCGGTCACAGACACTGGGGTCATTGGAGCAGCAGTGATGGCATCCTATAGGATGCCTTTCACAGTCTGCTCAAATAAAAGTCAAAATTAAAATAAAAAATAAAAAAACTGAAATGAGGGAACACAATAGCACAATAGCAGTCCCTCCAAAATGGTGCCCTTCCTTGCTGGCAGCAAAGTTAAACTGGCCTGGGGCTGGGGTATAGGGGAGCAGGGCTGCCATCAGGGGGGTGCTGGAGGCATATCTGTCCCGGGTCCGGCAGCTTTGACAAAGAGTGGAGGGTCTGCCAGTGAAAGGTCCCCGCTCTAAGTACTGAAAATGTCCCTCCCAAAATGGCTGCCTCCTCAGAGGAGACAATAATCTTAAATGCTAGAGGAGGCAGTGGCCATTTTGGGAGGGACATTTGCAAAAGGTCAAAAGAGGCAGGCATTTATCTTGTTAGTCCTGGGGGGAAAGGGTGGGGGACTGACAAGATAAGACTGACAAAATGAGGGGCCCTGCCTAGTTTATCAGTCCTGGCCCTCACAAGTTCTGATGCCAGCCCTGTAGGGGAGAGGGAGTTCTGGGCTGCTGGGTAATTAAAATGTACTGTTTGGTGTCCAGACTCTCCTCTCCAGGCTATACCCAAGGTCATTCATGTGACCCCTAGTGGAGGAAGTAGAAAGTGCATGCATAGAATGTTCTTGCCTTGTGTTTGATCCTTAGATTATGTCTAGAAGTGGTGTCCAGTTGCAGTAAGTACCTGGTTATATTTAAAATGAACTAATTTCATAATCGGACAAATCCTGAAGCTGAAATAGCCAATACAGTATGTAGAATAAGGCATTTTAGAAATGGCCGTTTGGCTGGATAAAAACAAACAAAAAACATTTCCATAAGAAGACTTATTCCCGGCCTGCAGCTTGCATTACTGTAGGCACCTCACTAGGTAATATCTTGTCTCTTTAGCTGTCTTGTTAGCAGGAGAAGACAGTTAATAATGTCAGAGGTAAAGCCTACAGAGGAACCTCTGCCTCGCTGAGCAACTGTCTGCTCAGGGCTCTAATTTACATGCCTCAATATTGCCGGTTCGATTCCTGTGGTCACCAGTTAAATATTGATATTAGGTCCTGAGCTGTTCGTTCACCTGAATTAGCACCGCTCCTTAAATAGCCAGCTGCCAACTTTCTTAACCACTGTGCTTTAGGGGGAGCCAAATATCCTCACTCCACACCATTTCTGGGACTCCTGCCCACGTCCCGGACTGCTGATGGCGACAAACCTTAGCTGAGAAGACAGTGGGAAGCTGTCAGGGGCTGCCGCAAGGCGCACACCGGGGAGTGACCACGGAAAATATTCTGGTCAAAATTAAACTCCTGTTGGGGATTAAGCCCAATAAATATTAGAGGTTTTAAGAAAGCTGAATACGTTTTAGAAAGCAACAGCCTGTAAGGTAAGATTAGATCAGGTACAGCGGCCGGGGACCGCAGCAGGAATACGCAGAACGAGGGTAATATTTACGGATCCTGAGTTTATGAAACAATAAATGTACAGAAAGTTTCACCTCTCATCTTAAAAGGACTTTTATCAGTTTGTTAAAAACCAAATGATACTAATAAGTAGCAATAAGTAGCAATTCTCTGTCACTGGTGCAGAACAGAGTTAGTACTAAGGCCTGGTTTACGTTTGTACGCAGCTGCGAATTCTCAGGCGACGGAATCGCTAATCATGGCGTTGGGGAAACCGCCGCCCAGAATACAATATAGACGCCCACTGGAGTCATTGCGAAGTCCTCAGCAACTGCGCACATATTCGCAAACACGAGGCACATCAATTCCTCAAGTGAGTCTATGGTCATGCTGACTGGCCGTGTCAGTAGCGATGCTGGCACCATGTTTCTCTGCACACAAATCGCAGCAAGAAGACGACCGTGACACGCCTGCATTTTTGCAGTTCCTCCCGGTTACCTCCCACAAGCGGTCGCTTCCTGTCAATCACTCTACATTATGAATCTCACTGTGTGCAGAATTGCAAAGGTACCTTTGCGTGTGTGCAGAGCTATTGCGGCACATGCGCAGTCTGCAGATTATCTCTGCGTGAACATCGGCGTTGCATAAATACTGTATGGGGGTAATTCCAAGTTGATCGCAGCAGGATATTTTTTAGCAGTCGGGCAAAACCATGTGCACTGCAGGGGGGGCAGATATAACATTTGCAGAGAGAGTTAGATTTGGGTGGGTTATTTTGTTTCTGTGCAGGGTAAATACTGACTGCTTTATTTTTACACTGCAATTTAGATTGCAGATTGAACTCACCACAACCAAATCTAACTCTCTCTGCAAATGTTATATCTGCCCCACCTGCAGTGCACATGGTTTTGCCCAACTGCTAAAAATTATCCTGCTGCGATCAACTTGGAATTACCCTCTATATGAATTAGGTCGTGAGAACATTCATAGGAATGTATGCAAACATTTAGGCATCTTAAAGAACTGAACAACTTCTGATAACCATTTCCAATATCTATTTATTTCCATTCCGTACAGATGTAGCAGCGCCCATCATTGCCGTGATTGTGTATTCATGTATGCATGCATCACAGCAACGACTTATTGTGCCCGGGTGCAAATAATCTCACCCGCGATCGCACAATGTAACTCCAGTGGATCACGGATGTGACTTCGCACGTGGCTGCCAGCGGGCAGTCTTATCACAGCAATGTAGTCACACGCGAATAGTCGAGGGTACGGTGAGGGCTGCTAAATCTGTATATTAGCTCCCAACACACATGTTCGCCAACAGTGGTGGGTCCAGGGGCAAAACTGTAACGCGACATGGCAGAGGCGTCACCAGGTGCACACTCCATATCCCCCCTGCGTCCCCGAAAAGGGGGTGTGGCCTGACACAAAGAAGGCATGACCTTGTGTGAAATCCCGATGACATCACTACGGGGGCGGAGATGCTGAGCTGCCCTCAGAGACTAGCGCCTGCACTGTCGTCTCCTCCCCTGTGACAGGACCTTAGTACTGCAGGAGAATGTCACACTGTAGCACACGGCTCCTGTCACTGTCTAAGAGCTGGCATTTTGGCGTCAGTCCCTCCGAGGGTGACACCCGGGTTCGGCCCACACCTCCATAGTCACTCCACTGTAACAAGTTACCTGCAATAGTTTGCAGAATATAGCAAAGCCCAGCCCAGGTAAAGAACATCGCTGCCCTCAGTATAACGCTGGGAACAAAGACATGGCGACGCCCCTCTAGTCACCCATACCCCTTGTAGCTTTCAAGAGAACACAGCGGGGGCCACTTCTGTACATGCCCAGCAGACGCCCACATTTGGCCTCCAGTCTCCTCCTGCAGGAGAGTAGCGGTGTTGCCAGTAGATGTCCTGGCATTGCCCATCACTTATTTGACTGCTAGTGGCAGCAACCCTTGCCCCCACAGTAATTCTGCCACTGGCCTGGATCCTGTATAGTAGTATTGTTTCCTTAGGCTGCGCTGGGCACCCAACACTGGCATACTGCCTTGGTACTATGGTGGGCAATCCTGGGATCGACGGGATCCCGGAATTTTGGCCAAGAATTGCCCTGGTTTCAATCCCAGGATTGGTGGTTCCAATACCGGGGATTTCAGGATTAGGAAACCCTTTTGTTTTTTCAACGCCGGGCAGAGTTGAGTGTCCTCAGGAGGCTGAGATGCTGCCTGGCTCCCCCTGCTCGCCTACCCCTGCTCCCGGCTGTATACAGCTGCGGGTGGTGTGCGGCTGTCTGTGCAGCGTGACCTCTGACTTCACGTCACGTTGCACAGACAGCCGCACACCACCTGCCGCTCGGACCTCAGCGCCGGCACACAGCTCTTGAGTAGGTGGGCCCATCCTACCACCTAGGCAGATGGGTATGTTATTATGTGGACTGGGCAGTGCGGGATAGCGGCGGTGGACGTTGTAAGGGAGCAAATCCCGGTTATCCCGGGACTGATCATTTTTCAATCCCGATTCCCGGGATTGAAGAACTGGCCTGGGATTGGCCTCCCTACTTGGTGCAGTCCATCCACAATTCTCTGTTACAAACAGGACTGGAAGACTACAGTAGCTGCAGCACGCAGGCAGGGCGTGGTTACAGGTAATGGTATATACCCAGGGCCGGTTCCGGGGCTTCTTGCGCCCCGGGCGGCATTAGGGGGCGTGGCTTCATACAGGGGGCATGGTCAGTTACGCCCCCTGTACTGTAGTAGGATGTGCGGTGCGCGATGACGTCATCGCGCACCACACAGCAAAGGTCCTCTCCACGAAGGAAAACTAGACGCTAAGCGTCTAGTATCCTTCATGGAGAGGACCTTTGCTGTGCTGTGCGCGATGACGTCAACGCGCACCGCACATCATTACAGTAAAGGTCCTCTCCACGAAGGGAAACTAGACACGTAGCGTCTAGTTTCCCTTCACAACGGGCAGCCGACGAAGGGAAACTAGACGTGTAGTGTCTAGTTTCCCTTCACAGCGGGCAGCGGCAGCGGGGGGCACAGCAGCAGTGGATCTTGCCGTGGTGCGGCGCCCTCCGGATGGCGCCGGCGCCCTCCGGAAGGCGGCGCCCCGGGCAAAAGTCCTGCTTGCCCGTGGCAAGATCCGCTACTGTATATACCTATCAGTGCTGTGTTAGGGCTGAGCCGCAATACACTGATTCACTGTCAAAGATATCCTTATATTGCAGACTGGCACCCTTCCCCCCACTGTGAACGCAGTTGTGGAAGATACAGATGGGTCCACAGTTATCTTGGCTAGTTTTCTGCACCTAGGCCAACATGGTTTATTAACATAAACCCTTCATCTATCGTTCTCAGCTGCAATACAATACAGAGAACAATACAGCAGGGGATTAAGTCATTACAGCAGGGGATTAAATCCGATTGGCCAGTCTCAGTTAATCCTAGTAAAGGGATAGATAAACATGGACTCATCTGTACAGAGCCAGAATATTGTTGCTGGGATTCGCAGACGTATCTGCAGAATATATTTCTGTGGTCACAATAAAGACACAGGCACATTGATGGGCAATATTACAGATAATTACACAGAGAACTCTCATTTAAATGAGGCAGTAATAGAAGTTATGGTTTACAGTGCAGACGACACTTTCACTCTATAAACCTAATGAAGCCTTGCTGAATAAAGCCATGATCCACCGCGCACCATGAGGTACAGTATATATACGCCTGGTTGGGTGGAATGTATTTATTTGGTTCTGATGCTAAAAAGTTAAAAATAGTTACACGCCTTGCTGATCTTAATACAGTTTTAGATCCGCTCTCTGGCAGAGCGTAACTTACATTGCAAACAGTTGTAAAAAACATTCCCTTATCAGCGGAGCAGCTCAGATGCTCTGCACATGATTCCTCATCCCCAGACCATGGAATGACAGGGATTAGCATTGGAAGAAATGGAATAAATCCCACTAGAAGGTAAAATGACACTTTGCATTGCAGCTGGTGGGCTGGGACAGTGTCACACACGTGGGTGCACACAGGTGAAGGGGTTAACGCATGGGTATATGTGCAGAAGATCCCCCAGCAGAGGAAAGGATGAATATTACACAGACACTGTACATAGTTACATGGATACGGTTGTGCACACACATAGTTACAGTTGCACAGTTGAGGTTACACAAATACTGTTACACTGTCACGCAGTGAATTATGATAAAAAAAGTAGAAAATTGATCAAGTTAAATCATTTGTAAATGATTATTGTGTTTACGCAGAAGATAATTAAAATTAATAATTGGATGAATTCCTTGGTTCAATCATTTACATAATATCTTTAACTATTAAATGGACCAGGCATCTGCTGGGTGACCCCCTCCCATGCTAAAATACTTACCCCCTTCTGTCTGTGTACATTGGGCTGCACAGCAAATAAAACCTGGAAAAGTCTGCTGTGATGTCACAGTATCAGGCACCGAAGGACTATTTTCCCGGCATCGTGTGGGGAAAGGCTATATATCATTAAATACAATATATAATGAAATACTAGACTGTGGGATTAAACTTGCACAAACAATGAGAGAACAAACAAAATCCACACAGATATAGGTAATTGAACCTACAACCACCAGCATAGTGAGAAAACAGTACTAACCACTGGGCCACCACTGTGCTGTTCCAATGTTATTATTAAAGCGGTGCAGTTACCGTCATATGTGAATTTTTAATGTAGACTGTGTATTGTGGTATTTTGAGTGGAATTTAAACAACACAACTGCAAATAAATCCATCAATGACAAATGTCTGACACTTTGTGTCAGCATCATATTTACAGTACTTCATGGTTCCGGATACATTTTTTTCAAAGACTAATTAATGGTTAGTCTTCATTATGGGAAGGAGGAACCAAAGGCCTGATGTTGAGTCAAAAGGAAATCGGGTGCATGCACACTCACTAGTGTTGAAGAAAATAAGCTGCTGATTCTGAGATGGGACCAAAACACAAAAAGTCAGTAATTTTGCACCTGGAACAATCCATGCTGCACTGGGGAAAATTCAGTTATTACAGTATGTGTGCGTGCAGGTGTAAGCGTGCCGATGCAGTGTAATGCCTGCGGCCGTGCAGGTGTACCGCTCCTTACCTCAAGATGCTTTCCTCGTTTCCAGACCGCTCTTTCCTTCTGTTTGTCCGGGCGGAATTCTTCCTTGGGACCTCTACACGGGGACTCGACCTGGAGAACCGACGGCTAGAGGGAAAAAGAGACACTATCACCGTGTGCCCACCCCTTCCACGACGGGGGAAGAGTGGCACACCGGGGTTGCCGCGACGTTCACCGGTTAGGTGAATGTCATCACTGGCCCGCGGGCCTCAGCCACCCAAACGTCACCTACTCGGCACTTGCGCACCTAGGTGAAAACGAGCCCGCTAGGCCTAGCGGGATCTTGCAACCGGCGCCCAACGCGGACCAAGACACCCACCCACAGAGTATACTCACACTGCTACTCTTGTCAGCTTGCTTGCCGAAACGCTGCTCCTGGAAAGAGAATGACAGCAGCCTCCCTACAAGCTAATAAATGGCAAACAACGGAACTGAGCCAATTTACTATGAACTCTAAACAGTACAACTTGGTTAGCTACTTCACCTAACTCCAGCAAACAGTACAAGCGAATACAGTATGACAATAGAACAAAATGAGAGTTACCTCTGTAGTCTGGTCTGATGAAGATCCCGCTGCTGCGCGCCTGGAGGCTAATTGCTGTAACAACCTAATTCCCTGCGGGGGCCACCGCCCACTCCAGAATCACTGGATCGACCGTGGGAGGCCGGACAGTCTCTCCACGGTTATTCCGGCCCCCAAAGTGGTGACGGCACGCCAACCCGGGACTCCAGCTACCTACAACACAGCTAGCCCACGGCCGGTATTGCCCCTCGGGCCTAATGCCCACATATCTGGATTCACAGGCCTAGGGCCTGACTGTCTAGTGGAATAGTCTTGGCCTAATGCCAAGACTAATTCTACAGATGGTGGCCCCTTCCCTCCTATTGCAGCCACAGGCCTAGTGCCTGACTGCCACCTAAGGCCTAGTGCCTGCCTGTCAAGGGGATAGCCTTGGCCTAATGCCAAGACTATTTTTAGTGTGTGGCCTCTTCTCTCCTATTGCCGCCACAGGCCTAGCGCCTGCCTATTGTGGGACTTTAGCAATCCTGGCCTAACGCCAGGATTACTTAATGGATGTGGGGCCCTTTCTCCTATCTGCTGCTCGGGCCTATTGCCCGTCCGCACCCACAGGCCTAATGCCTGACACCCTGGTGGTCTAGGGGGATTGGAGACTAGGCACAAGGCCGCTTACCGGACCGCAGGGAGAGGCTGCAGTGGGGAGCTTCGTCAGCTCTTTTGCTACCCACACACTGCAGCACTCTCCACCGGACCTCCGCGCTGGACCCCGGGCTCCTTCTTCTCTGGCCGCCGCTCTTCTTTTCTTCCGGCGCCGCCGCCGCCTCTTCTTCCCGGCCGCCGCTTCTTCTTTCTTCTGGAGCTCTTCACCGCTCCGTGTCCGGCGCCCGACTGACCGTTCCCGCTTCGCAGCGTCTGTTATATGACGCTGGGAGGGGGCGGCGCTATGACGTGACGAGCCCTGTTGGTTCATCGCGGCCCATTCCAATTGGCTGACTGGGCGCGAGCCCCGATTGGCTCCCACCCAGCGCCAAATTCAAGTAGTCGCGACGCTATTGGAGGCGCTTGAATACCAGCGGATGCAAGGCCCTCCGTGCCGGAAACTCGCCGTGACGCCACTTCCCGTCGCGCGCCGCCGCTGCCTGTCCGGGAAAGACGGAGGTGAGAGACCTCCCTCGTTCCCCCAGCCTGGTGTCCTCTCACCCCCCCCCCCCTGTTTCCTTTGTAGTCCCTACAAAGACGTGAGCTGCCGCCCACTCAAAGTTTGGATCTGCAAAACGGAGGGCTGGTACTCCCAACGTCGTTCGGTTGGAACGCCTAGGCAGAGTCGCTGGGGGCGGAACAGATCCCTCCGGATCCACAACCTCGGCTGCTCTTTCCGACGGCAGGGGCTCTTGTGCCACATCAGGTGGAGGAACCCACCAATCATCTTCATCTAGTCCAGGGATAACCGCTGGGACTGTTCCAAGGGGAGACAAATCCTCAAAGAGGCAAGGGCGCAGCATGTTCCGATGCAAAGTGTGGGCACGTCCGCTCCCGTCTTCTGCCTTCACCTCATAGACTGGGTTGTCAGGAGATACCCGCCGCTGTACAATATAAGGCATCACCTCCCACCGCTCGCTCAACTTGTTCCCAGGTCGTTTCTCTCGGACCAACACCCTTTGCCCCTCAGCAAACGGTCCCCCCAACGTCTGTCCAGGGCTGGGATGCAGTTTGGACCCAATATTCCCTGCCGCCACATCCCTGGCAAATTTCAGGCGACGTTTCTGCTCCTCAATCCATCCACTGTGCGTCCACTGATCATCTTCCGCGGGTAGGGACAGATCAAGGTCTTGCAGTTCCTTCCCTGGTCGGCCAAACAGCAAAAAATATGTCGAGAACCCAGTGGTCCGGTGTACCCTATTGTTATACACCCACACCAATTCCGGAACAAAGTCAGGCCAGCGCCGCCTCTTTTCGGCCTCTAGGACCCTCAACATCTGTAGCAACGTCCGATTGAAACGCTCACAGGCTCCATTTCTCTGCGGGTGATATGGTGTGGTCCTTGATTTGTGCATGCCATAGGTGCGGCACAGCAGCTCCATTACCCAACCTTGGAAACACGCACCTTGATCGGAATGGACGCGCTCCGGGTAGCCATATCTGCAGATAAAATGTTCAACAATAGCCTTGGCTGCCGTGTCAGCCGTCTGGTCCATGGTAGGGACAACCACCGTAAATTTGGTAAAGTGGTCGGTCATCACAATAGCATATTGATACCCACGCACCGATTCCCCTGTCAAAACATAGTCCACCATGAGGAGCTCAAGGGGTCTTGTGGTCCTAATGGTCTGTACCGGTGCCTGTTGTTCGTCACCCTTCGTAACAGCACACCTCCTACAGGTCCGGCACACATCTTCGACCAATGTCTGCAAGCATGGGAAGAAATACTGGTGACGGATCCATTGTAGCGTCTTTTCCGCTACAAAATGGGCCCCTTCTTCGTGTGCTTCGGTCACCAGATCACGGGCTAAATCCCTAGGGAGAACGATCTGCCACACCTTCCGAAGCTCTTGCTCAAGGTAAGTCTGACGACATAACACCCCTTCTCGTATGGCCATCCGATCCCATTGATGTAGCAGCTTCTTACCCCATGGGCTAAGTTGAAGTCTCTCCGAAGAGGAAGGCCAGTGATCCCGTTCCTTCCACCCGCGTACACATTGGACCTCCTGATCCTGACGTTGTTCTACAGCCCAGTCCGGCAAGGTCTTCTGTAGCAGAATTCCACACGTCACCTTTGACTCTGCTGAAATGGTAATCATCCTGGCAAGGTCAGGGATCTCCTGTCCTTCTCGCTCCTCATCTGTGGGACCCGTAGGCAACCCCACCGGATAGCGAGACAAGGCATCCGCATTCGTATTCGCTTTTCCCGGGCGATATTGAATCTTAAATGAGAATTTTGACAAGCGAGCCACCCAGCGCTGTTCCAGAGCGCCCAACTTGGCTGTATCCAGGTGTGACAGGGGGTTGTTATCCGTGACCACTTCAAAGTCGGCGGCGGTCAGGTACTCCGCAAACTTTTCGGTGACTGCCCAGACGACCGCCAGCAGCTCTAGCTTGAACGAGCTATAGTTGTCTGGATTCCGCTCTGATTCCCGGAGGCTCCGACTCCCATAAGCAATAACTCGTTCCTGGCCCTCCTGTAGCTGGGAGAGTACAGCCCCCAGGCCTTGGTGACTCCCGTTGGTGTATAATATAGATGGCTTATCAAAGTCGGCATAAGCCAGTACTGGGGCCTGGGTGAGGGCCTGCTTCAGACAAGCGAAAGCATCCTCTTGTGCTTGATTCCACGCCACCGCCCGATTCTGTACATCGGTAGCAACACCTCGCAATAGTTTGTGTAGTGGACCCGCGATCTTGGCAAAGTCCCGGATAAACCGCCGGTAGTAGCCCACCAATCCAAGAAATGCTCTCAACTCCGTCACGTGGTTAGGAGTCTTCCATCCTTGGACCGCGGAAATTTTGTCGGGGGTGGGCCTCACCCCTTCCTCCGAGACCACATGGCCCAGGTATTCCAGACTGGACTTCAAGAGGTGGCATTTCCTCGGTTTTAGTTTGAGGCTGTATTGTTCCAGTCGTTGAAGCACTTGTTCCAATCTATGCAAGTGTTCCTCCAAGGTAGGGGCAAACACTATGATGTCATCCAAATAGATGAGAATTGCCTCAAAGTTTAAGTCCCCGAGGCAGCGCTCCATAAGGCGTTGGAACGTGGCCGGTGCATTAGAGAGCCCGAAGGGCATTCGACAAAAATCATGGGAGTGTCCCATGGGAGTGATGAATGCCGTTTTCGCCTGGTCTTTTTCTGCTACGGGCACCTGCCAGTACCCACTGGCCAGATCCAGCGTGGAAAAGAAACAAGACTTCCCCAGAGCCGCCAGTGACTCCTCGATACGGGGCAATGGATAGGCGTCCCGAACAGTGCAGCTGTTCAATCTCCGGTAGTCCAAACAAAATCGAATCGTCCCATCCTTCTTCTTTACCAACACAATCGGGGCAGCCCATGGACTCTTACTCTCCTTGATGACGCCATTGGTCAGCATTTGTTGAATCATAGTCTTGACCTCCTGGTGCAGTTTCGGGGGAATCTGTCGATATCGCTCCCGAGCAGGCGAACTGTCTCCAGTGTAGATTTCATGTTCGATCTCTGTCGTGTGACCGAAGTCCTCCTCGTTACGTGAAAACGATTTCTGTCGTGCCCACAGCATTTGCTCCACGCTGTTTACCTCTGCTTTACTAAGACCCTCCAACGATACATCCATTTGTTCCAGAATTACTCTCCCATTCCATTCAGCGGTGGGCTCCAACGTCCAAGGCTCACACGCATCAGGCCTTAAGGTAACTCTGGGGCCCAGTTCGATACCACCCTCGGGGATAGCCTCCAGATGGGCCAACACTGACCTGGCCGGAATCTTGATCGGAGAGTTTCCCAGGTTGCACACGCGTAGGGGTACGACGCCATCCCTCACTACCGCTACGGCTCTGGCCAGCAGCAAACCGGCCTCCACTTGTCTGAACCAACAAGGTTCTATCACAACCTCCCTTCCTTCCAACCAACCAACCGCTGTTGTGAACGGACGGGCAATTCCAGGACCACCTCTTGTCTCGCTGGGATCCTCACCTTTTGGTTATGCCGTGTTTTGATCAGGCCTAGAGGACGTGAGGACTCCACAGAGGCGGCCTCTTCGTTCCGCCGGACGACCCGCTGAAAAGCTTGCTGCACCGGTTTCTGTACTCCGAGATACTTCCAGTACTGTAGGCCCTTGTCTTGCATGAGAACTTGATCCAGACTCCGAAGGATGTTCATTCCCAGGATCACCGGTCCATGTTGGAACTCTTCTCCACTGACCACTACAAACCCTTTCTTCCCAAGGGATTGCCCATACACCTCCACCTCGATCCACACGACCCCCTTTACAGGAATGGGGAGATTGTTTGCAGCCACAAGGGTCACCCAATTCCCAACACTGGTTGTTGTGAGATGAGCATAGTCTTCTTTAAATCGTTTTTCAGACATAGTGGGCACTTGCGACCCTGTATCCAAAAGACAATGTTGATCCCTCCCTCCCAACTTTGCTACTACAAATCGGATGAGTTGACGACATCTACTCGTTCGTCTCCCCCCCCCGCACGGATTGTCCCGCCACCGCGAGGGACCTCAGTTTAAAGGCCTCTGGTGCCCTTCCCTGCCATGTTGGTGGACTGGGCAGTCCCGAGCAAAGTGTCCAGGCTCCTCACACTCCCAGCACACCGATTTGCAGGGTCCCCTTGAGCGTACCTCCTCTCCCCGACGTCCAGTAGTCTCCTGTTCCCTTCTCTTCCGAGGGGACTTTTCTTTTTAACGACCCTCGTCATCCCAGCCCCTCTTCTCTTGGTCGGCATCTCAACTCTCCGCCCGTTCCACCCTCTGCCTCAACTGGGACACTTCGTCCTGGGCGAGAAGGAGAGTGGTGGTTAATTCTTTGATGCAGCCCTCCAAGGGACTAACCTCCGGTGTCCGAACTCTATCCACCGGTTGGGATTGTTGTGTGGACACGGCACTGGAACTAAATTCCGCATTTTCTTCCTTCTTCAGCGCCATACCCAACACTTCAAAGAAGGTGACCTTGTCATCCCCATCGACCTTGTCCTGGAGATAGTTTCGTAGGGACCTACTCCTCAGTCCACCTATTAGAATACCCCTCAAGGTGGAATCCGGATTCCCCGTCATCAATTCCTCATCCTCCCTTGTCTGGATCTCGGTCATATATTCCTGTATCACGTTAGCAAATTGGGAGATGGTCTCGTCTTCCCTCTGGATCCGCGCAAAAACGCGCTTCTTTAGCGTGGTCGTGGTAGCCTTTTCTCAATATACACCCTTTAGAATTTTGAAGACGTCCGCCAGACTCCTCCGGAGCCGCTCGGGGGCGTACCCTTACCGTCTTCCGGGCGTCACCAGTTAAGACCTTCAACGCCAAGTTCACTTGTACGCTCTTCAGGCTCTTGTAGAGTTCAATAGTGGTCTCCAACTGTTCGATCCACTCCGTCAGGGGCATATTTTGCCCATTAAACTTATCGAGATGGTTCAGGGCTGCCCCAATGGGCAGCTTGGCCCGAGACTCATCACTGTCGCCCTCTGACTTGTCTTCTCTGTCCATTCTTACAAGGGGATCCTGCCGACTACGCCAAATGTAAGGGTGCCGATGCAGTGTAATGCCTGCGGCCGTGCAGGTGTACCGCTCCTTACCTCAAGATGCTTTCCTCGTTTCCAGACCGCTCATTCCTTCTGTTTGTCTGGGCGGAATTCTTCCTCGGGACCTCTACACGGGGACTCGACCTGGAGAACCGAGGGCTAGAGGGAAAAAGAGGCACTATCACCGTGTGCCCACCCCTTCCACAACGGGGGAAGAGTGGCACACCGGGGTTGCCGCAACGTTCACCGGTTAGGTGAATGTCATTACTAGAACAAAATGAGTTACCTCTGTAGTCTGGTCTGATGAAGATCCCGTTGCTGCGCGCCTGGAGGCTAATTGCTGTTACAACCTAATTCCCTGCAGGGGACCACCGCCCATTCTGGAATCACGGGATCGACCGTAGGAGGCCTGACAGTCTCTCCACGGTTATTCTGGGCCCCAAAGTGGTGACGGCACGCCAACCCGGGACTGCAGCTCCCTGGACCCCCAAAGCGGTGACGGCACGCCAACCCGGGATTCAAGCTCCCTACAACACAGCTAGCCCACGGCCGGTATTGCCCCTCGGGCCTAATGCTCACAGATCTGGATTCACAGGCCTAGGGCCTGACTGTCTAGTGGGATAGTCTTGGCCTAATGCCAAGACTAATTCTACAGATGGTGGCCCCTTCCTTCCTATTGCGGCCACAGGCCTAGTGCCTGACTGCCACCTAAGGCCTAGTGCCTGCCTGTCAAGGGGATAGCCTTTGCCTAATGCCAAGACTATTTCTAGTGTGTGGCCTCTTCTCTCCTATTGCCGCCACAGGACTAGCGCCTGCCTATTGTGGGACTTTAGCAATCCTGGCCTAACGCCAGGATTACTTAATGAATGGGCGTGTGGTGCTGGAGCAGGGACCAGCTACTTTTGAAGGCTGATATCACTGGTTCTGGGCATAGTAGAGACAAGCTGCCACTGTCCACTGAAAGGGGAGAGTCACAGATTTTGGAGTAAAAAAACTCTAAGACACAACCCAAGATATCTGGCTAGGAAGAGCAATTAACAGGCTTGGATGGGGACCCCTGCTTTGAAGTCTATATCTCTGGTTCCCCATTGAGCCCATACAAAAAGACTGCCCTGGTTGCATATGTACTCAGCCTTGGAAAGTGATAAAGCGGAGAAAGATAAAGTACCAACCAACCAGCTCCTAAGTGTCATTTTTCACACACAACCTGTAACATGACAGTTAGGAGCTGATTGGCTGGTACTTTATCTCTCGCCACTTTATCACTCTCCAAGGTTTAATTGTGTACGTTAGAAGCCACAGTCTGATGAGATTCTGCACTTAGCATGGGGTTGGTGCAAGTCCCCACGATGCTCCGATGGCTGCACCTGCAGATGTACAAAGCAGGTATCCCAGCCCTTGCGCGTTTAGATTTGTGCTTGCGGGGTGGGGGCGGGGTGGGGGGGGGAGGGCTTTACCAGCATCAGCATATACAGTAGTTGTAACTGTGACAATAGTCACTAAGGCAGCAACACACAACTCAGAATGACCCTTACAATGCATCATTTTACCTGCAACCCAAATGCGTGGAATTCTGCATCACCCGCACCTGTGTATGCTCATTTCCGGACAGTGGGGGTCATTCAGACCTGATCGCACGCTAGTTTTTTTCGCTGCGATCAGGTCAGAACTGCGCATGTGTATGCACCGCAATGCGCAGGCGCGTCATACGGGTACAAAGCGGATCGTTGCTGTGCGATAGATTGTACGAAGAATCCATTCGCACAGCCGATCGCAAGGAGATTGACAGGAAGAAGGCATTTTCAGGGAGTGGTTGGAAAAACGCAGGCGCGTCCAAGCGTTTGCAGGGCGGGTGTCCGACGTCAATTCCGTGCCTGGACAGGCTGAAGTGATCGCAGCGGCTGAGTAAGTTCTGGGCAACTCAGAAACTGCACAAATATTTTTTGTACCGCTCGGCTGCACATGCGTTCGCACACTTGCACAGCTAAAATACACTCCCCTATAGGCAGCGACTATCTGCTCGCAGCACTGCAAAAAAACCCTAGCGAGCGATCAAGTCTGAATGACCCCCAATGCCCAGTGGGGTAGTGACACATTTGTGTATTACACTTATATTATCAAACGTATAGGCCGTATAGAGACTGCAAATTTTACAGTACATATTTTCCTTTCTTGGGGGTATGTTTACTAAAGTACAGGTTAATAGACGTGGAGGTGTCGCCCATAGCAACCAATTCTTGCTATCTTCTAGAACAGGCCTGGCCAACCTGTGGCTCTCCAGATGTTGTGAAACTACACATCCCAGCATGCCCTGCCACGGTTTTAGCATTCCTTAATAGCAAAACTGTGGCAAAGCATGATGGGACTTGTAGTTTTACAACAGCTGGAGAGCCACAGGTTGGCCAGGCCTGTTCTAGAAGATGCTAGATAATGATAAATAGAATCTGGTTGGTTGCTATGGGCAACATCTGCACCTCTTTTAATCCGCACTTTAATAAATATACCCATTGGAGTTATCTCCTCCACTAATAAGTATTAAATCTACCTTTTATTATTGCTAAGAAAATATAGGGGGTGATTCCGAGTTGTTCGCTCGCAAGCTGCTTTTAGCAGCATTGCACACGCTAAGCCGCCGCCTACTGGGAGTGAATCTTAGCTTATCAAAATTGCGAACGAAAGGTTCTCAAAATTGCGAATAAAAATTTCTGTGCAGTTTCTGAGTAGCTCGAGACTTACTCTTCCAGTGCGATCAGTTCAGTGCTTGTCGTTCCTGGTTTGACGTCACAAACACACCCAGCGTTCGCCCAGACACTCCTCCGTTTCTCCAGCCACTCCCGCGTTTTTCCCAGAAACGGTAGTAGTAGAACGTTTCTTCACACACTCCCATAAAACGGCCAGTTTCCGCCCAGAAACACCCACTTCCTGTCAATCACATTACGATCACCAGAACGGAGAAAAAACCTCGTAATGCCGTGAGTAAAATACCTAACTGCATAGCAAATTTACTTGGCGCAGTCGCAGTGCGAACATTGCGCATGCGCAGTTAGCGGAAATTCGCTGCGATGCGAAGAAAATTACCGAGCGAACAACTCGGAATGACCACCATTGTTTTGCAAGCGAAGTATTAAAACAAATAAATAGTTTTGTGTAAAGTCCAGTGAATTCCAATAATACAAGTAGTAGTGTTATTCCCTGTGTGCCAAGAATCATATTGTGTGATATTTAGGTTCTGAGTATCAGAGCCGTCCTTCAGCTAATCAGTATATTATATACCTGACTCAGGAGTGATGGCTGTTAACCTCTTATTTACCACCATGTGGTTTCCGGCAATGAATGGCCTCCTGGGGTTGGTTATCTGCTGTGGAGATCGTGCGCACAATGCTATCAGTTTGTTATTTGCACGGATATATAGAGCATCACTGAGATAGCAACGGCTGATTAACCTGTGTTTGTTTCGGTTGGTGTGTGCTGTATCCCTCCTCTTATTTCTATAGCAGCCAATGCTGAATGTCAGAATGGTTCCGTGTTATTCCAGTGTCGCCGTCAGCGTTCCCCTTTCTGTCTGCTGTCATGGAACCAAATTATCACCTGTTTATCAAATTCAGCAAAGTTTAAACTCTGCACCTGCAGAACAAAGTATGGTGGAGATGTATTAAGCCTGGAGAAGTGATAAAGCAGTAATAAGTGGAAGGTGATAACGCACCAGCCAATCAGCTCATAAGCATTTTTCAAATCCGTAATGATTGGCTGATGCGTTATCACCTTCCACTTATCACTGGTTTATCACTTCTCCAGGCTTAATAATACATCTGCCCCTACGTCCTGTATAGGTCCACGATACCACACCACGGGTGACTGTGACACGGAAGTGCACGTGTTATGGTCACTCTTTTTCCACACCTGAGCGATTGCTATCTCTTGTTTACACATCAGCATTTACATATACTTTGCAGGGTATTGACTGAGCGCCTATTTATTGCACGGTGTCACATGATTTGCTTGTCTGCAGCAAGATTAGCGATTGCTGCTGATACATTTGTAGCCAGAGATTGATCACTTAAAAATAGCAACAATCTCGTAACTCAGTGAGGTATGTATAACTGTTGCAGAGCGGCACGGAGGTGTAGAGAGAGAGAGGAGAAGGGTAGCAAGAACCATCCCCATAGGGGACACCTACAGTTAGAAGGAGGGAGGTGGCGTTAGAGGTAGAGACAGAAGGATCAGTTGGAGAACTGGGAGGACGGAAAAGGCCTGATATAGAGATTTACACAGTTGCATTCCCAAGTGCAAAACGCAGGCATCGGAGGCTATAGTGACTGAGGACTGCTGCAAGTTTAGAAGGTGCATCCGATGGCGGCGTATTAGATTAGGATACACCAATCAGTATTACAGCGTGGGCAGGCACTAAAAGCGGGCGTCTCGGTCATTGTGCATTCATACACATGGACAGGGCAGGACTGGTCATATGGCACTTCTGGCAAATACCAGAAGAGCTGATGTTCTGTTGGGCCGGTCCAGCCACTCGGAAAGCCTTCCAGTCTCTGTTTGCCCAGCCCAGGGGCAAACGCAGGATTTCTAGAGGGGGGTTTCCAAATGCAGTCCACAATCTGCCACTCTGAGGAACATTGGAGCAAGTGCGGGAGTCTGGGGGAACGGTAGAAGAACCTAGTAACGACCTTTGACAGTAATGTACACATTGGTCTTTTTAGACTCTGGATACTGTATGGAATACAGTATTAATATTGAACACTATAGATGGTCTATAGTATAGGGTGTATCAAACATATTTTAATAATATAAATAAGTAGTCAGGAAAAGGTTAAACATACCATAATAAATAAATACACAACATAATTGAACCAGTACTGCACTTTCTAATCTCACATTCTCCCACCTCATGGTAAGGCTCCTGTCTCTTCTTCTTGGTAGCTACTCTCTGGTCCAGAGCACCGATTGAGTACTTGGATCCACATACAGCAAACTGGGTAGAAGAAGCTGCTAACATGTGCATCAGCTCTGCTCTGTCCCTGTGGCGGAAGCTGTAGTAATCGTATTATTTACTATTGCTATTGTTGTCATAATCTGAGCCACTTGCCAAGAGGAGGGGGGTTTCCAGGCAACCAGAAACCCCCTACCCCTGCGTTTGCCTATGTAACCCTCGGCATGGCACACAGAGATAGACGAGGGCATGCCGTGAGGGCAGGTCCCTTGACTCATAGCACGCTCCCATGAGCTGTGGCCACACCCCCTCAATGTACGTGGGCACACTGTAATGCCAGCACTGCCAAATAGTCCCAGTCTGTACACTGGGGAAGGAGTTTATAGCGCCATTTGTATACAGTCGCAGACGGGCAACCGCCAATACACCCTGCCTTTAGATTTGCTGGTAAGAAGATCAGTAGGAATTGGTTACAATCACACAGTATACACAGACTGGAGATACAAATGTTAAACATTATAACCTATTTTATAAATAGAAGAAAAATAAATAGCACATAAAACAATTCTCATATGCACATTAATTACAAAGGAGCTGGTAAAAGAGTATAATTCTAATTAATTATACATCAGCAGAGAAGCAGCGGCTGGAGACACTAAATTAAGACTCCGTCCTGCCACTATCTAAGGCCTGCGGTCCCTCATACACCTCAGCGGTGCGCTTATCTCATGAATAATAAATTAGCGTCTGCCGGGCGGCTGCATTAATAATTAATCATTAATATATAATTCTATATTTAAACCTTTTTTGAGAATTGTTGGTGTTTATACAAAGCAAAGTTTTACCATAAAGCTCTGAAACTGACTTAGGCACAACAGTTGTGGAACTACAAGTTGCAGCATGCCCTCGCAGTCTTATAGATGTCTATAGATAAACAAATTCTTATTTTATTCTTTATAAATGTTTTGGACATTTCTCACCTGTCCCACATGTTGTAACATATAGCAAGTTCCTGCACTTGCAAATCACATTATGCTAAGGATGGCAGACAGTAGCGCAGTGGGAGGGGCTATATCCATGCCTCTCCCACAGAGCTCATCAGAGATAGTGGGGAGATGTCTCATAGGGGAGACAGCCAGTCAGTGGCTTTCCAGATGTGGGGGATTTACATGCGCCCGCTCTCACTGGCAGGACATTCTAGTACTTGTAGTTCCACCACGAAGGAGAGCCACGGGTAGCTTGCCATACCTCTGCTCTTCTCTCAGTGCTGAGCAATCGGTCCCACTGTTCTGATTTTGCTCAGACTGTCCCTGTTTGACACCAAAGGAGGAATGCATTTTAGGAAGTGGGCACCGTTTGGGGATTGGGGCGTCAGCCCGGTTCATCATTGTGCGCTAATGTTGCCACAGATACTTTTTTTTTTTAAAAATGTGCAAAAATATTGTATGCTATTGCAACGGCTGCAGGGATTTGCACAGAGACGCTCACCGGAGCCTCCGCAGCTGCACGCAACTTGAACACATTGCAGCATTGGCGCAGATCTGGGAAACATTGGCTCCCACAGTGAATTTATGGTCACACAGAATGGCCACCGCCACTGAGACGCCAGAGGCGTGTTTACTGCGTACAGGATCGCAGTCAGAGGCTGATACACACCCCAAAAGTGCTCGCGCCATGCCCTCCCCCACAAAATAGCCACTCCCAATCACTTGTGAATGAATACTCAATGTAATCACAATTCAATCGCCATGCTTGTACATTGTGGCAGTGATGCGTGCGCAGTCCATTGACTGTGTGAAAAGGGGCGTGTCTAGTACAGACAGGGGGTGGGGCTCATTTTTGCCAAAATTGCTGATACTTTACTGGGTAGTAGTCACTGGCCTTTTAACACCTCCCTTTACAGAATAAGGGGACTATTTACTAAGCCTTAGATGGGAGATAAAGTGGACGGAGCTAAAGTGCCAGCCAATCAGCTCCTAACTGTCATTTTTCAAACACAGCCTGTAACATGGCAGCTAGGAGCTGATTGGCTGGTACTTTATCTTCATCTAAGGATTAGTAAATAGACCCTTGAGACGGCCACACACACACTGAGCGATAATCATGCAGATTAGCCAATGAAACGACTGCTCTGAATGATTATGTCAGTGTGGTATATGGCTGAAAAACAGGTGAGGGATAACAGATCGACAATGCATTAGGTAGACAGGTACAACATGGCAAATGTCGACACAAAAATGGTCTACATATGTTTTTTGGGGCCAAATTTGCATATTTCATGTTCTGTGACTAGGGCCGGTGCTAGGGTGTTCGGCACACCCCTGCAAACTATAAATTTACGCCCTCCCTCCCATACTTCACAAAGGGACCGCGTGCCGAAGAGACAGCGCATGCCAGGCATTGCTTCTGCATAGTGCCTGTGAGGCAGGTTGACCCGCGTGGCGTGGAGGGGTGAGGCTCCTGTACCAGTGCCGTAACTAGACATTTTAGCGCTGTGTGCAAAAAACCAGCATCGGCGCCCCCTCCCCCTAAATACATAGCTGGGCCAATGCGAGCGTTAGGCGCGCGCTAAAATATAGGAGCGTGGCTTTATGGGGAAGGGGCGTGTCCACATAGCTCCCTTTTACACAGTAAGGCAGGCACAGCTTCCTTTTACACAGTACGGCAGGTAGAGTCCCCTTTTACACATTAGGCAGGTATTTTACACATTACAGCAGCAGAGTCCCATTTTACACATTACAGCAGCATAGTCCCGTTTTACACATTACAGCAGCAGAGTCCCGTTTTACACATTACAGCAGCAGAGTCCCATTTTACACATTACAGTAGCAGAGTCCCGTTTTACACATTACAGCAGCAGAGTCCCGTTTTACACATTACAGCAGCAGAGTCACCCTTTGTTACATATTACAGAGAGAGAGAGTGAGTGTGAGTGAGTGAGTGAGTGAGAGTGTGTGTGTGTGTATGTGTCTCAAGTCACCTGTTAGGGCGATGCGGCATCCAGGACTACCAGGCGCAGACACTCATTTACTGGCGCTCACAGTCCCCTCTCCAGTGCTCAGGCTGCGACGGGTGTCACAGTAGAGGCAGCGGCAGCTCCTATACGGGACCAGGCGGCTGAAGGAGCGCTCTCTCTCCACTTCAGAGGTGGCGGCGGCGGGTCTCCCGGGCGGCATCAATAGGGGCAGTGGCGGCTCCTATACGGGACCAGGTGGCTGAAGGAGCGCTCCCTCTCCACTTCAGAGGTGGCGGCGGAGCTCACAGCCAGAATTACCGCACGATGGGTAACACCAAATGGCGCGCTCCCCGTCGCTTACAGAGGCAGGCGCCGGCGAACAGCGGAAATTTCACTACTCCATCACTGACTAAAACAGCCCTAGGTAGGGGTGTGCTGCCAGATGGTGCGCCTTCACTGCACTTGCGCTGTGGGCAAGGCACCATTGGCACTCACCTAGTTACGGCCCTGACCTGTACAGACACAGAACACAGACGGAGGGGGGGGGGGGGGGGTGACACAGTGACTGAGACAGAACACACAGAGGTGGGTGTGACAAAGTGACAGAACACAGAGGGGGGTGACACTAACATAACACTGGGGGGGTGACATTAACATAACACTGGGGGGGTGACATTAACATAACACTGGGGGGGTGGCACAGTGACAGAACACTGGGGGGGTGACACTTAACATAACACTGGGGAGGTGGCACAGTGACATAACACTGGGGGGGTGACACAATGACAGAACACTTTGGGGGTGACACTAACATAACGGGGGGTGACGCACTTGACGGAACACTGGGGGGGTGACACTTTGCAGAACACTGGGGGTGTGTGAAACACTTGACAGAACACTGGGGGGGGTGACACTTCACAGAACATTGGGGGTGTGTGAAACACTTGACAGAACACTGGGGGGATGACACTTCACAGAACACTGGGGGGGGCGAAACACTTGACAGAACACTGGGGGGGTGACACTTCACAGAACACTGGGGGGGGTGAAACACTTGACAGAACACTGGGGGGATGACACTTCGCAGAACATCGCGGGGGGTGTGAAACACTTGACAGAACACTTGGGGGGGTGACACTTCACAGAACACTGGGGAGGATGTGAAGCACTTGACAGAACACTGGGGGGCGGGGGGTGACACTTCACAGAACCCTGGGGGGGAGTTGAAACACTTGACGGTGACACAGTGATTGAGACAGAACACACAGAGGTGGGTGTGACACAGTGACAGAACACAGAGGGGGTGACTAACATAACACTGGGGGGGGGGGTGACATTAACATAACACTGGAGGGGGGGCACAGTGACAGAACACGGGGGGGGGGACACTAACATAACACTGGGGAGGTGGCACAGTGACAGAACACTGGGGGGGTGACACAATAACAGAACACTTTGGGGGTGACACTAACATAACGGGGGGGTGACACACTTGACGGAACACTGGGGGGGTTACACTTGACAGAACACTGGGGGGGGGGTGAAACACTTGACAGCACACTGGGGGGGTGACACATCACAGAACACTGGGGGTGTGTGAAACACTTGACAGAACACTGGGGAGGTGACACTTCACAGAACACTGGGGGGGGGGGGTGAAACACTTGACAGAACACTGGGGGTGTGTGAAACACTTGACAGAACACTGGGGCGGTGACACTTCACAGAACATTGGGGTGTGTGTGAAACACTTGACAGAACACTGGGGGGGTGACACTTCACAGAACCCTGGGGGGGGGGGTTGAAACAATTGACGATGACACAGTGACTGAAACAGAACACTTTGGGGGTGACACTAACATAACGGCGGGGGGGGGGGTGACACACTTGAAGGAACACTGGGGGGTTAAACACTTGACAGAACACTGGGGGGGTTACACTTTGCAGAACACTGGGGGGGGGGGTGAAAGACTTGACAGAACACTGGGGGGAGTGACACTTCACAGAACACGGGGGGGGGGGGGAACTTGACAGAACACTGGGGGGGGTGTGACAATTCGCAGAACACTGGGGGGGGGGGTTTGAAACACTTGACAGAACACTGGGGGGGTGAAACACTTGACAGAACACTGGGGGGGTGACACTTGACAGAACACTGGGGGGGATGACAGTGACAGAACAGGGGGGAAGGAGCGCTGGGGGCATACATTGAGACTTCCGGATGTCTGACTGCAACGTCACAGGATCCCGAAGTCTTAGCACCGTTTACAGCCCCGTGCCCTCCCCCTGCTCTGTGACCTGACTGCTGCGCAGCACTCAGAGCCGCGACTGCCAGCTAGGGATGCCGGATTTCTGGCTCAGCGCTGCCTGTCTCTGCCCCCGGTGGCCACAATGCTGGTTTACTCACTGGGGGCCAGGAGCGCCGATGACCGTAGCTTCACTCGCCACGCTTCAGGCAAGGTCATGGTTCTCAATAGATGTCCACGTGGATAGTAAATCAAGTAAATGTTGGGAAAACGTGTGAAACCCCCCCAAAAAAACATGTGTCATCCACTGATGGATGTGTCAACATTTTTAACCTGTCCACCTTAAGTAAAGTCGGCCTTTCATTTTTACCCATCGACCTTACTGCATGTGAACCATGGCCCTCATTCCGAGTTGTTCGCTCGCTAGCTGATTTTAGCAGCATTGCACACGCTAGGCCGCCGCCCTCTGGGAGTGTATCTTCGCTTAGCAGAATTGCGAACGAAAGACTAGCAGAATTGCGAATACATAGGCCCTCATTCCGAGTTGTTCGGTCGCAAGGCGAATTTAGCAGAGTTACACACGCTAAGCCGCCGCCTACTGGGAGTGTATCTTAGCATCTTAAAATTGCGACCGATGTATTCGCAATATTGCGAGCACAAACTACTTAGCAGTTTTAGAGTAGCTCCAGACTTACTCTGCCTGTGCGATCAGTTCAGTGCTTGTCGTTCCTGGTTTGACGTCACAAACACACCCAGCGTTCGCCCAACCACTCCCCCGTTTCTCCGGCCACTCCTGCTTTTTTTCCGGAAACGGTAGCGTTTTCAGCCACACGCCCATAAAACGCCGTGTTTCCGCCCAGTAACACCCATTTCCTGTCAATCACATTACGTTCGCCGGAGCGATGAGAAAGCCGTGAGTAAAAATACTTTCTTCATAGCAAAGATACTTGGCGCAGTCGCAGTGCGAATATTGCGCATGCGCACTAAGCGGAATTTCACTGCGATGCGATGAAAAATACCGAGCGAACAACTCGGAATTAGGGCCATAATTCTTAGCAGTTTCTGAGTAGCTCGAGACTTACTCCTACACTGCTATCAGCTCAGCCCGTTTTGTTCCTGGTTTGACGTCACAAACACGCCCTGCGTTCGGCCAGCCACTCCCCCGTTTCTCCAGACACTCCCGCGTTCTATCCTGGCTCGCCTGCGTTTTTCCGCACACTCCCAGAAAACGGCCAGTTTCCGCCCAGAAACACCCACTTCCTGTCAATCACACAACGAACACTTCAACGATGAAAATTCTTCGTTCGGCCGTGAGTAAATGTACTAAGTATTTAGCAAAAATACTTAGCGCATGCGCACCATGCGCATTTTTGCCTTAATCGCTCAGTTGCGAAAATCGGCAACGAGTGAACAACTCGGAATGACCCCCCATATGGGGTGACCGGTTGCTGACGACCAATACATTTTATTTATTTATCACCAGTTATTTATATAGCGCACACATATTCCGCAGCGCTGTACAGAGAATATTTGGCCATTCACATCTGTCCCTTCACCACTGAAGCTTACATCTATATTCCCTACCTCATGCACACGCACACACATTCATGCTGGGATTTTGTTGGGATCCAGTTGACCTACCAGTATATTTTTGGATTGTGGGAGGAAACCGGAATACCCGGAGGAAACCCACGCAAGTACGGGGAGAATATACAAACTCCCCACAGTTAGGGCCATGGTGGGAATCAAACCAGTGGCGCACCCAGGGGGGGTTTCTGAGCACCCAGAAACCCCCCTCCACTAAAAAAAAAAAAAAATTTTTTTTTTTTTTTTTTTTTTTTTTTTTTAGCTGCATGAGTATTATTAATGGCTGTCTAGCGTCCTCTGCAGCCTGATGTCTTCCTGGTGGCACTTGTAAGTGCAATAAAAGTTTACTTTATTTTAATTATAGTACATATATATCCATGTGCATACATATATACACATGTATATACATACATACATATAGACACACACACACATATGATATATATATATACATGTGTATATATATTAGTGTACTGTATGTGTGTGTACATATATATATATATATATATATATATATATGTATGCATGTTTAATATGCTATGTATATGTGTATATGTATGTGTGTGTGTATGTATATATATATATATATATATATATGTGTAGATATATGTGTATATATTTATATATATATATATATATATATATACACACACACACACAGACACACTAGTTTTACGGACCCAGCATATACTGGGTCACCTTAGTCCCCACCCCCGTGATTGGCTCCGCCCAGTTCTGGAAACCCCCCCATGCAAATCCTGCGTTTGCCACTGCAAACCCATGACCTCAGTGCTGTGAGGCAGTAATGCTAACCATTACACCATCCGTACTGCCCAGGACATTGTCGTCTGCCATCCAGATACCCTGAAAAACAGTCTGCGTTGTTTGTTTTGCTCCCGTCCTGGAGACTGCATCCGTACATCTTTGAGTGTATGGAGATTCTGTAGCCATCGCTACACCGGGTCATCTGTGCTAATCATGCTTTCTATGGGGGATATTTAGAGATGGACGCAGCCGCTGCATGCAGCCGCGGCCATCGGGTCTGCGCAGGTGCACTGGCCATAGTGCGTGTGCGCAACCCTTCACCATGTGGTTGCATCCCAGAAGGGTAATTGGCAGCGGTGGCCATTGAGGGTGAGGGGGGGCAAGGGGGAAACCATGTGATGTTTGGTGGGCATGGTCCGGACAATGCAGACCGTTTTCAGGACGGCTGCGTGCTGTCGCTTGCAGCCGCTCCGAGAAAAAAATGGTGGCGTACCGCCTGCCAGCGCAGCCAGGGGTTGACCTCGAATTGATGAGTTCGCAAATTACCTTGTGAACGCATCGTGGGGCAGCGCCACACACAGGCTGTTCAGCCTGGCCCTGTGCTGGGCAGCCCCCCAGCATGTGAGGGGATGGACGCAGATCTGGCCGCGGAAGTGAGATCTGCGTCCATCTCTGATTAAACCTCTATGGCCGGCTTACGATAGATCACTTGTTGTTTACCAGTGTTTAAGACATCAATAGCAGATATATTAAATCTATGTGAAAACAAAGAAAAGCCAGAAATTCCCTCTAGTCTGTATTTATTCATCTTTATTGTTTTATTGACTTTGGAATACCCGCTCATTCTGTCCAATAAAATATACAGAAGATGGATATACAGAGCATTGATGGGTCATACTCACTCCTACTGTATACTGTGAAAAGACCTTCCACACACGGAGATATTAGGTCGGTACTCAAAGCTGAAGCGAATGATCAGATTAAAGTATCAGTAATAAGCCTGGCTCCAATCTTCTTGTAGGAGTATAAGCCTATTGGAGGATTGCCATATATAGACGGTAAATGTAATTAGTCGCTGGTGTAATGCAGAAGCAGCTACTGCCCGCCGTGATCCCTCAGCTCCTTACCTAATGAACTGCAGTTCTTGCTGTGCACAAGGGGTTAACCCGTAGATGCTGCCTTGGTGGGCCGGTGATACATAGTAACCGGTGACAGTGACACTTTCATATCCAGGTACTAGATGATACCTATTGTCTTCAGTGACCACACTTTCAGTGGCACTTGGGTAGCAGTTTTTAGCAGCCGTGCAAACGCTATGCCGCCGCCCACTGGGAGTGTATTTTAGCTTAGCAGAAGTGCAAACGAAAGGATCGCAGAGCGGCGGCAAAGTTTTTTTGTGCAGTTTTAGAGTAGCTCAAAACCTACTCAGCGCTTGCGATCACTTCAGACCATTCAGTTCCTGTTTTGATGTCACAAACACGTCCTGCGTTCTCCCAGCCACGCCTGCGTTTTTCCTGGCACGCCTTCGTTTTTTAGAACACTCCCTGAAAACGGTCAGTTGACACCCAGAAACGCCCACTTCATGTCAATCACTCTGCGGCTGCCTGTGCGACTGAAATGCATCGCTAGACCCTGTGTGAAACGACATCGTTCGTTGTAATAGTACGACGCATGTGCGCATTGCGCCGCATACGTATGCGCAGAAGTGCAGTTTGTTTACCTCATCACTGCACAGCGAACGAATGCAGCTAGCGATCAACTCGGAATGACCACCTTGGTCTTGCGGTCAGGCATGGCAGTGGTGGCAGCAATTTGTCTTCTGAACGCCCCATTCACTCATGTTCACTATAGGTGTTTGCAAGGGCACACTAAATCCGGGCCCCCCAAATGACCAGATACAAGTGTTGCTCATACACCACATATACACGGGCATTTTCTCTGCTTTGTAAGTAGAGATGAGCGCCGGAAATTTTTCGGGTTTTGTGTTTTGGTTTTGGGTTCGGTTCCGCGGCCGTGTTTTGGGTTCGACCGCGTTTTGGCAAAACCTCACCGAATTTTTTTTGTCGGATTCGGGTGTGTTTTGGATTCGGGTGTTTTTTTCCAAAAAACCTAAAAAACAGCTTAAATCATAGAATTTGGCGGTCATTTTGATCCCAAAGTATTATTAACCTCAAAAACCATAATTTCCACTCATTTTCAGTCTATTCTGAATACCTCACACCTCACAATATTATTTTTAGTCCTAAAATTTGCACCGAGGTCGCTGTGTGAGTAAGATAAGCGACCCTAGTGGCCGACACAAACACCGGGCCCATCTAGGAGTGGCACTGCAGTGTCACGCAGGATGGCCCTTCCAAAAAACCCTCCCCAAACAGCACATGACGCAAAGAAAAAAAGAGGCGCAATGATGTAGCTGTGTGAGTAAGATTAGCGACCCTAGTGGCCGACACAAACACCGGGCCCATCTAGGAGTGGCACTGCAGTGTCACGCAGGATGTCCCTTCCAAAAAACCCTCCCCAAACAGCACATGACGCAAAGAAAAAAAGAGGCGCAATGAGGTAGCTGTGTGAGTAAGATAAGCGACCCTAGTGGCCGACACAAACACCGGGCCCATCTAGGAGTGTCACTGCAGTGTCACGCAGGATGTCCCTTCCAAAAAACCCTCCCCAAACAGCACATGACGCAAAGAAAAAAAGAGGCGCAATGAGGTAGCTGTGTGAGTAAGATAAGCGACCCTAGTGGCCGACACAAACACCGGGCCCATCTAGGAGTGGCACTGCAGTGTCACGCAGGATGTCCCTTCCAAAAAACCCTCCCCAAACAGCACATGACGCAAAGAAAAAGAAAAGAAAAAAGAGGTGCAAGATGGAATTGTCCTTGGGCCCTCCCACCCACCCTTATGTTGTATAAACAAAACAGGACATGCACACTTTAACCAACCCATCATTTCAGTGACAGGGTCTGCCACACGACTGTGACTGATATGACGGGTTGGTTTGGACCCCCCCCAAAAAAGAAGCAATTAATCTCTCCTTGCACAAACTGGCTCTACAGAGGCAAGATGTCCACCTCATCATCACCCTCCGATATATCACCGTGTACATCCCCCTCCTCACAGATTATCAATTCGTCCCCACTGGAATCCACCATCTCAGCTCCCTGTGTACTTTGTGGAGGCAATTGCTGCTGGTCAATGTCTCCGCGGAGGAATTGATTATAATTCATTTTAATAAACATCATCTTCTCCACATTTTCTGGATGTAACCTCGTACGCCGATTGCTGACAAGGTGAGCGGCGGCACTAAACACTCTTTCGGAGTACACACTTGTGGGAGGGCAACTTAGGTAGAATAAAGCCAGTTTGTGCAAGGGCCTCCAAATTGCCTCTTTTTCCTGCCAGTATAAGTACGGACTGTGTGACGTGCCTACTTGGATGCGGTCACTCATATAATCCTCCACCATTCTATCAATGTTGAGAGAATCATATGCAGTGACAGTAGACGACATGTCCGTAATCGTTGTCAGGTCCTTCAGTCCGGACCAGATGTCAGCATCAGCAGTCGCTCCAGACTGCCCTGCATCACCGCCAGCGGGTGGGCTCGGAATTCTGAGCCTTTTCCTCGCACCCCCAGTTGCGGGAGAATGTGAAGGAGGAGATGTTGACAGGTCGCGTTCCGCTTGACTTGACAATTTTGTCACCAGCAGGTCTTTCAACCCCAGCAGACTTGTGTCTGCCGGAAAGAGAGATCCAAGGTAGGCTTTAAATCTAGGATCGAGCACGGTGGCCAAAATGTAGTGCTCTGATTTCAACAGATTGACCACCCGTGAATCCTTGTTAAGCGAATTAAGGGCTCCATCCACAAGTCCCACATGCCTAGCGGAATCGCTCCGTGTTAGCTCCTCCTTCAATGTCTCCAGCTTCTGCAAAAGCCTGATGAGGGGAATGACCTGACTCAGGCTGGCAGTGTCTGAACTGACTTCACGTGTGGCAAGTTCAAAGGGCATCAGAACCTTGCACAACGTTGAAATCATTCTCCACTGCGCTTGAGACAGGTGCATTCCACCTACTATATCGTGCTCAATTGTATAGGCTTGAATGGCCTTTTGCTGCTCCTCCAACCTCTGAAGCATATAGAGGGTTGAATTCCACCTCGTTACCACTTCTTGCTTCAGATGATGGCAGGGCAGGTTCAGTAGTTTTTGGTGGTGCTCCAGTCTTCTGTACGTGGTGCCTGTACGCCGAAAGTGTCCTGCAATTCTTCTGGCCACCGACAGCATCTCTTGCACGCCCCTGTCGTTTTTTAAAAAATTCTGCACCACCAAATTCAAGGTATGTGCAAAACATGGGACGTGCTGGAATTTGCCCATATTTAATGCACACACAATATTGCTGGCGTTGTCCGATGCCACAAATCCACAGGAGAGTCCAATTGGGGTAAGCCATTCCGCGATGATCTTCCTCAGTTGCCGTAAGAGGTTTTCAGCTGTGTGCGTATTCTGGAAAGCGGTGATACAAAGCGTAGCCTGCCTAGGAAAGAGTTGGCGTTTGCGAGATGCTGCTACTGGTGCCGCCGCTGCTGTTCTTGCGGCGGGAGTCCATACATCTACCCAGTGGGCTGTCACAGTCATATAGTCCTAACCCTGCCCTGCTCCACTTGTCCACATGTCCGTGGTTAAGTGGACATTGGGTACAACTGCATTTTTTAGGACACTGGTGAGTCTTTTTCTGACGTCCGTGTACATTCTCGGTATCGCCTGCCTAGAGAAGTGGAACCTAGATGGTATTTGGTAACGGGGGCACACTGCCTCAATAAATTGTCTAGTTCCCTGTGAACTAACGGCGGATACCGGACGCACGTCTAACACCAACATAGTTGTCAAGGCCTCAGTTATCCGCTTTGCAGCAGGATGACTGCTGTGATATTTCATCTTCCTCGCAAAGGACTGTTGAACAGTCAATTGCTTACTGGAAGTAGTACAAGTGGGCTTACGACTTCCCCTCTGGGATGACCATCGACTCCCAGCAGCAACAACAGCAGCGCCAGCAGCAGTAGGCGTTACACGCAAGGATGCATCGGAGGAATCCCAGGCAGGAGAGGACTCGTCAGAATTGCCAGTGACATTGCCTGCAGGACTATTGGCATTCCTGGGGAAGGAGGAAATTGACACTGAGGGAGTTGGTGGGGTGGTTTGCGTGAGCTTGGTTACAAGAGGAAGGGATATACTGGTCAGTGGACTGCTTCCGCTGTCACCCAAAGTTTTTGAACTTGTCACTGACTTATTATGAATGCGCTGCAGGTGACGTATAAGGGAGGATGTTCCGAGGTGGTTAACGTCCTTACCCCTACTTATTACAGCTTGACAAAGGGAACACACGGCTTGACACCTGTTGTCCGCATTTCTGGTGAAATACTTCCACACCGAAGAGCTGATTTTTTTGGTATTTTCACCAGGCATGTCAACGGCCATATTCCTACCACGGACAACAGGTGTCTCCCCGGGTGCCTGACTTAAACAAACCACCTCACCATCAGAATCCTCCTGGTCAATTTCCTCCCCAGCGCCAGCAACACCCATATCCTCCTCATCCTGGTGTACTTCAACACTGACATCTTCAATCTGACTATCAGGAACTGGACTGCGGGTGCTCCTTCCATCACTTGCAGGGGGCGTGCAAATGGTGGAAGGCGCATGCTCTTCACGTCCAGTGTTGGGAAGGTCAGGCATCGCAACCGACACAATTGGAGTCGGACTCTCCTTGTGGATTTGGGATTTCGAAGAACGCACAGTTCTTTGCGGTGCTACTGCTTTTGCCAGCTTTAGTCTTTTCATTTTTCTAGCGAGAGGCTGAGTGCTTCCATCCTCATGTGAAGCTGAACCACTAGCCATGAACATAGGCCAGGGCCTCAGCCATTCCTTGCCACTCCGTGTGGTAAATGGCATATTGGCAAGTTTACGCTTCTCCTCCGACAATTTTATTTTAGGTTTTGGAGTCCTTTTTTTACTGATATTTGGTGTTTTGGATTTGACATGCTCTGTACTATGACATTGGGCATCGGCCTTGGCAGACGACGTTGCTGGCATTTCATCGTCTCGGCCATGACTAGTGGCAGCAGCTTCAGCACGAGGTGGAAGTGGATCTTGATCTTTCCCTAATTTTGGAACCTCAACATTTTTGTTCTCCATATTTTAATAGGCACAACTAAAAGGCACCTCAGGTAAACAATGGAGATGGATGGATTGGATACTAGTATACAATTATGGACGGGCTGCCGAGTGCCGACACAGAGGTAGCCACAGCCGTGAACTACCGCACTGTACTGTGTCTGCTGCTAATATATAGACTGGTTGATAAAGAGATAGTATACTCGTAACTAGTATGTATGTATAAAGAAAGAAAAAAAAACCACGGTTAGGTGGTATATACAATTATGGACGGGCTGCCGAGTGCCGACACAGAGGTAGCCACAGCCGTGAACTACCGCACTGTACTGTGTCTGCTGCTAATATATAGACTGGTTGATAAAGAGATAGTATACTCGTAACTAGTATGTATGTATAAAGAAAGAAAAAAAAACCACGGTTAGGTGGTATATACAATTATGGACGGGCTGCCGAGTGCCGACACAGAGGTAGCCACAGCCGTGAACTACCGCACTGTACTGTGTCTGCTGCTAATATAGACTGGTTGATAAAGAGATAGTATACTCGTAACTAGTATGTATGTATAAAGAAAGAAAAAAAAACCACGGTTAGGTGGTATATACAATTATGGACGGGCTGCCGAGTGCCGACACAGAGGTAGCCACAGCCGTGAACTACCGCACTGTACTGTGTCTGCTGCTAATATAGACTGGTTGATAAAGAGATAGTATACTCGTAACTAGTATGACTATAAAGAAAGAAAAAAAAACCACGGTTAGGTGGTATATACAATTATGGACGGGCTGCCGAGTGCCGACACAGAGGTAGCCACAGCCGTGAACTACCGCACTGTACTGTGTCTGCTGCTAATATATAGACTGGTTGATAAAGAGATAGTATACTCGTAACTAGTATGTATGTATAAAGAAAGAAAAAAAACCACGGTTAGGTGGTATATACAATTATGGACGGGCTGCCGAGTGCCGACACAGAGGTAGCCACAGCCGTGAACTACCGCACTGTACTGTGTCTGCTGCTAATATATAGACTGGTTGATAAAGAGATAGTATACTCGTAACTAGTATGTATGTATAAAGAAAGAAAAAAAAACCACGGTTAGGTGGTATATACAATTATGGACGGGCTGCCGAGTGCCGACACAGAGGTAGCCACAGCCATGAACTACCGCACTGTACTGTGTCTGCTGCTAATATATAGACTGGTTGATAAAGAGATAGTATACTCGTAACTAGTATGTATGTATAAAGAAAGAAAAAAAAACCACGGTTAGGTGGTATATACAATTATGGACGGGCTGCCGAGTGCCGACACAGAGGTAGCCACAGCCGTGAACTACCGCACTGTACTGTGTCTGCTGCTAATATAGACTGGTTGATAAAGAGATAGTATACTCGTAACTAGTATGTATGTATAAAGAAAGAAAAAAAAAACCACGGTTAGGTGGTATATACAATTATGGACGGGCTGCCGAGTGCCAACACAGAGGTAGCCACAGCCGTGAACTACCGCACTGTACTGTGTCTGCTGCTAATATAGACTGGTTGATAAAGAGATAGTATACTCGTAACTAGTATGACTATAAAGAAAGAAAAAAAAAACACGGTTAGGTGGTATATACAATTATGGACGGGCTGCCGAGTGCCGACACAGAGGTAGCCACAGCCGTGAACTACCGCACTGTACTGTGTCTGCTGCTAATATATAGACTGGTTGATAAAGAGATAGTATACTCGTAACTAGTATGTATGTATAAAGAAAGAAAAAAAAAACCACGGTTAGGTGGTATATACAATTATGGACGGGCTGCCGAGTGCCGACACAGAGGTAGCCACAGCCGTGAACTACCGCACTGTACTGTGTCTGCTGCTAATATAGACTGGTTGATAAAGAGATAGTATACTCGTAACTAGTATGACTATAAAGAAAGAAAAAAAAACCACGGTTAGGTGGTATATACAATTATGGACGGGCTGCCGAGTGCCGACACAGAGGTAGCCACAGCCGTGAACTACCACACTGTACTGTGTCTGCTGCTAATATATAGACTGGTTGATAAAGAGATAGTATACTCGTAACTAGTATGTATGTATAAAGAAAGAAAAAAAAACCACGGTTAGGTGGTATATACAATTATGGACGGGCTGCCGAGTGCCGACACAGAGGTAGCCACAGCCGTGAACTACCGCACTGTACTGTGTCTGCTGCTAATATAGACTGGTTGATAAAGAGATAGTATACTCGTAACTAGTATGTATGTATAAAGAAAGAAAAAAAAACCACGGTTAGGTGGTATATACAATTATGGACGGGCTGCCGAGTGCCGACACAGAGGTAGCCACAGCCGTGAACTACCGCACTGTACTGTGTCTGCTGCTAATATATAGACTGGTTGATAAAGAGATAGTATACTCGTAACTAGTATGTATGTATAAAGAAAGAAAAAAAAACCACGGTTAGGTGGTATATACAATTATGGACGGGCTGCCGAGTGCCGACACAGAGGTAGCCACAGCCGTGAACTACCGCACTGTACTGTGTCTGCTGCTAATATATAGACTGGTTGATAAAGAGATAGTATACTCGTAACTAGTATGTATGTATAAAGAAAGAAAAAAAAACCACGGTTAGGTGGTATATACAATTATGGACGGGCTGCCGAGTGCCGACACAGAGGTAGCCACAGCCGTGAACTACCGCACTGTACTGTGTCTGCTGCTAATATAGACTGGTTGATAAAGAGATAGTATACTCGTAACTAGTATGTATGTATAAAGAAAGAAAAAAAAACCACGGTTAGGTGGTATATACAATTATGGACGGGCTGCCGAGTGCCGACACAGAGGTAGCCACAGCCGTGAACTACCGCACTGTACTGTGTCTGCTGCTAATATAGACTGGTTGATAAAGAGATAGTATACTCGTAACTAGTATGACTATAAAGAAAGAAAAAAAAACCACGGTTAGGTGGTATATACAATTATGGACGGGCTGCCGAGTGCCGACACAGAGGTAGCCACAGCCGTGAACTACCGCACTGTACTGTGTCTGCTGCTAATATAGACTGGTTGATAAAGAGATAGTATACTACTAATATTATATATACTGGTGGTCAGGTCACTGGTCACTAGTCACACTGGCAGTGGCACTCCTGCAGCAAAAGTGTGCACTGTTTAATTTTAATATAATATTATGTACTCCTGGCTCCTGCTATAACCTATAACTGGCACTGCAGTGCTCCCCAGTCTCCCCCACAATTATAAGCTGTGTGAGCTGAGCACAGTCAGATATATATATACATTGATGCAGCACACTGGGCTGAGCAGTGCACACAGATATGGTATGTGACTGAGTCACTGTGTGTATCGTTTTTTTCAGGCAGAGAACGGATATATTAAATAAAACAAACAACTGCACTGTCTGGTGGTCACTGTGGTCGTCAGTCACTAAACTCTGCACTCTCTTCTACAGTATCACAGCCTCAGGTCAATCTCTCTCTCTCTCTCTCAACCCTAATCTAAATGGAGAGGACGCCAGCCACGTCCTCTCCCTATCAATCTCAATGCACGTGTGAAAATGGCGGCGACGCGCGGCTCCTTATATAGAATACGAGTCTCGCGAGAATCCGACAGCGTCATGATGACGTTCGGGCGCGCTCGGGTTAACCGAGCAAGGCGGGAGGATCCGAGTCTGCTCGGACCCGTGAAAAAAACATGAAGTTCGTGCGGGTTCGGATTCAGAGAAACCGAACCCGCTCATCTCTATTTGTAAGGGTGATTTTTGTATTATTTTTTTTAAGGAATTTGGCACAAAATTGTGTCTGTAAATGTTACTTTTGAACAACAGCTCCCATTAGAAATAAGGATCCTGCTTTAAAGACCTTTTTACGCTGCAGGCGTTTTATAACCTTAAAATGTTTATTGGCTTTTCTTTAAGCACCATTTTCTGTTTGATCCATTAGGAAAAGATTTATAGACGCATTCCACCAAATAGAACTGCTGAGACAAAGAGTCGATTTGCTTCGTCAGCTCCTGGGAGAGAGCCCCTCCCTCTAATGGGCCTATTCATCAACCTGATTGGGTCCACGTTTTAAGCTACTGACCCATCCATCAACGGAGCGATGTAGGCGATATCATGGATCTCACTAAACACCCAAAGTGCTAGAGGTGCCACTTTTTCAGGATTGGTGCTGCCTGATTAATGACGTGGAGACACGTGAGCGCTTTCTGTACACTCAGCCTAATTATATGTCAGAATGGGGAGGGCCGGCATGGGCCACCTGTACCGGGCCCCAAGGATCAGAGGGTCCCCAAGGATATGCCGCTCCAGTGCAGGAGCACTTCTAGAGGGGAGAAGGCCCGTGTGCAGACTCCGTCTCTCCTCTCTAGCCGGAAGCGCGTTGACTCTGGGCACTAGGGTCACTAGGGGACCCTAGCGCTGTCCCAGAGTATAGAGTGCATGTGCAGATATCTGTGAAAATGGCGCGGCAGCCATTTGCCCAGAGATTCCCCTACTGCACGTGGGGAAATCTCCAGTAAAATGTCCGCCGCGCCATTTACCAGAGATTTGCCTAGAGATGCTGCCGCCGGCGGGGGACTATGGAGAGGTGAGTATTACAATTGATGGGTGCAGGGTGTGTGTGCAGTGTGGGCCTCCCCAGGACCCCGGGGCCCGTGTGCACTGCATACACTGCACCCATTGTAAATACGCCAGTGGCTCAGTGCCCGGCAGGAATGTGAGCGGGCTTCTCCAAATAGGGCAATGAGCTGTAGGTGGTGTGGGCACAGCCTCAGTGACCGGAGCCTCTCACACACAGAGACAGTGCGGCGTGAGTGTGCGCTCGCTCTTCCAGGTCCAGCTCTGTTGCGGTCAGTTACGGGACATGGCAGCAGCTCCGCTGGTCAGGATTCCCGTGCCCTGCACTGGTTTCATCTGGTAGGGTGTGAGGGCCGCATGGTACCTGCTGTGCGGTGCTTGGGTCTGGGGAGTGCAGCACAGGTGAGTCTCTCCCCAGGGTAAGAGTGGCTTGGTGAGGGGATACAGGGCTTTGGGATTGGGGATCTGGGAATGTAGCGTGGAGTCATTGGGGAGAGACAGACTGTGCGGTGTGGGGGAAGAAGGAGAGAGGGAAACAGACTGTGCGGTGTGGGGGAAGAAGGAGAGAGGGAAACAGACTGTGCGGTGTGGGGGAAGAAGGAGAGAGGGAAACAGACTGTGCGGTGTGGGGATAGAAGGAGAGAGGGAAACAGACTGTGCGGTGTGGGGGAAGAAGGAGAGAGGGAAACAGACTGTGGGGTGTGTGTGTGGGGGGGGGGGGGGGAAGGAGAGATATACATATTAATATATGTGTATATATAGGTCCTGAAGACGGGGAGGTGGTCCCCGTAACGTTGACTGACTGCACCAATACACGTTTTTTGTGATAGTCTCCGAGAGCAAATTAGTTGTGCTTCAATATATATATATATATATATATATATATACCGGTGGAGGCGCTTAAATACCAATGGGTTCGCTAATGTCCAGCTGTACACCAGTATACTCCTGATGATATTTTTGCACCAATGTCCTAGGTGTAATAAAGGGCCGCTGCTCCCTTCTCTATATAATCCTGGGATCCACGGGCGGAGATCCTGTTAACAACAGAGAGAGGGGGCTCTCCATAGTGCATAAACGTTTTATTAGAAGACAGATTAAATACACATTCTCAGTGTTAGAAGACTCGCACCAAATAAAATAACACCATGAGCCGGGTACCGCTCTCCATCTGATCCCGGCGTCTCCCATCCGCAGTAGAGACCTAAGCCGCCTGCGTATCCACGCTGTCTGCACACTGGGCGGGGCCTAGTGACATGCTACAGCAGGCCTGGCCAACCTGTGGCCCTCCAGCTGTTGTGAAACTACACATCCCAGCATGCCCTGACACAGTTTTAGCATTCCCTAATAGCAAAACTGTGGCAAAGCATGATGGGACTTGTAGTTTTACAACAGCTGGAGAGCCACAGGTTGGCCACGCCTGTGCTACAGGGTCCATCGGTACTACACAGCGGTGAGCCACGTGAGCTGCGACCCGTGACTGGTGCTTCTGCGGGAGAGATTGAGGTGGTATTTGTATACGGACCATGTGGTAGCCAGCCCACAGTGTTATTTTATCCGAGTCTTCTCCTACTGGGAATGTGTTTGTAACCTGTCTCATAACAGAACTTTCATGCACTATGTAGCGCCCCCTATGGCTGGCTTGTACTGTTTATTTGCTACTGTTACACCGGATGTTGTTTTACTACTTCCATTCTGTTTCAGTATTGATATGACAGATTTGCAGTTGCGATTTCAGGTGCACGCGCAGAGAAATGTGTTGAAGATGCAGTGGGGGTGGAGAATCTGCATCTACTATAGAGCTGGTGCAAGTTCCGATGGTGCAACCTATGGTGCAAGTTCCGATGGTGTACCGATGGTAGCATCTAAGCATGAACCAATCAGTATTACTGCATGTAAGGACGCCGACAGTGGGTGCACGGATGTACAGCAGAGAAGGGCCGTGCAGCGACATTAGCATAAGTTTGCAGACTGCCAGCCAACAATGGACGCAAACTAGGACGCAGTTGCGTCCGCATCAGTCCCTCGATGTCTTGAGGTACATGTTAAGCATCCTGTACTGTATGTTACTTTTCCTATTTCACTTTCATAGTGTAGCAAGGGCTAATGTACTTGTGCGGTCACTGGCCTTGCTACTAGGTGCTATGTGCCTCCTTGCCTGGGATGGGCCGAGATCCGGAGGGATCCTGGCGCCGTCCCATGGGGCCGGAGGTAGCGCGGGCACCGGGCAGCACTGGGGACCTGGACCAGGCCTGGTCCGGCCTCCACCTGCCCAACTGGTTGCAGAGTGCGGCGGCGGGCGCGGGGGCGGCGGTGAATCGCCACCACCGCTGCACGTGAGTGATGGTGGCGGGCCTGCATCCTCCAGGTCTCAGGCCCCGCCAATAACAGCGCCGCGCTTAGAATTTGGCGCCAGCTGTGAGCCAATCACGGCTCACGAGCTCGCGGCCAATCAGGAGTGTGAGCCAATCCCGGCTCACCATGTTATAGCCCAGCCCCCTGGCACTGGCTTATATTAGCCAGCGCCGGGCACGAGGCCTCAGTTCGTCGGCCAAGAGGGAGCGGAGAAGACTGAAGATAGAAGACGAAGGTGCCGGAAGTCCTGGAGGGCGGCGGCTATGGTGAAAGAGCTGTTACAAGCCACCGCCCGCCGGGTGAAGTACAAAGAGTCGACACCCATCGGTGAAGACGCCGGAAGCCCTGGGTCAGCGGTGTGCGACAGAAAAGAGCTTTCACTGGACACTGCTGCCCAGGTGAAGACTCCTGGAAGCCTGGAGGTGGTGGGAGCCGTCACGCCTCCGGGGAAGACTACGTGCTGGGGGAGGCCGGACCAGACTTGGTCCAGCTGCAGCCCTTTGGACGGGTAAGTCAAGTTGGTGCCCCCACCCAGACCACCAGGGATTCGGGCACTAGGCCAGTGGGGCATAACAGGCACTAGGCCTGAGGCGCCATAGGTGGGCCCTGGGCCCGGGGGACCAAAGAGGGCATTAGGCCCAATAGAATTGTGCAGTAGGCGGGTACTAGGCCCGGGAAGCAATATGGGCACTAGGCCCTTTCGGAGGTTTGTTTGTTAGCTACTAGGTCTAGGCTAGGCCCCCAATGGCAACAGTAGGCCAGGGCACAAAGGGCAGTAGGCCCACACTACTGTGTAGGGTTAAATAGGTGGGCAACAGGCCCAATAGCAAGTCCCCCCAGATAGGCAACAATAGGTCAGGGTACAGTGGGCAGGAAGCCTAAAGCTATTGTGTGGACGATAAGATTGGTATAGGCAAGGGCACAAGGCCCAGGTAGTCTTACATGGTGTGATTAACTGCAGGAGTGGTAAGTCTGTGTTTGGCCGTGGAATCTCTTGATTGGGTGCTAGGTCGCAGGTTGAATAAGTCGGTGTGATAAGTCGGCGCTAGGCCGTGGTATCTCCGAATCCGGCGCTAGGCCACTAGGCCCCCTAGGTTTAGGGTGTACAGTCAGGCCCCCATGAAAGGTAGGCTGTCGGAAGTTACGTGCTGGTGCGTATCACATGGCTGAAACAGTATAACTGTATTGTACCATAACCTCTGCATAAGTGTCTCACCGTTGTATTGCGTAAGCAGCGCCACGTCTCGTGGGCTGCATGGTGTGTTCTATTACAGGTGCATAGAAGAAGGGCCAGTCGTCTGGCAGGAAACCGAGGGTATAGCTGGTGAGCAGAATTGTGTTTCGTGTGTGTTCTGTGTGCGTGTGTTACCCCTTTCCCCCACTTCCCTTTTGGGCGTTTTCGTTCAGGGTCGCGCCTCGTGCTTTGCACCACTATGGGAGCCCCCAGTCTGAGGCCGTAAGTGTCAATGATGACCATTCACTGAGCAGAGTGGAGGCCACCCCTGCGTAGCGTGTCTCCCATTCTTTTCAGGTCACCCCAGGAAGTTCTTGTCCGTGTCGGGGATGTGTTCCAGTGCTTTCTGAGTTGCGGGAGGCAGGAGGTATGTAAGCTTGGTAAGAGAGTTCATTTCGCAGGGCACCACCCCCGCACCTCTTTCAATTGCAAGAAGACAGATCTGTTTGGATCCCTCCGGCGGTTCACACGCGTGACCTAACGCTGCGTATGCGCAGTAACTCTGTATTCTATTATTAGCAGCGAGTCAGACCCTTAATTTGCACAAGGCGAACACAGTCCTTAATGAATAAGCCCCCTATAGCGTTGGAAAGGAGAGAGAACAATGCCTGGAACTGTTTTCTCTGAGAGATTAAAAGAGGCATCAAACGGACGACATCACAATGGCAACATAACACCCACAAAATGCCTTTATAAATGGAGTCATCACAGCGAGTCGCAGACACTCTGATTATAGGCTATTTTCCAGCTTTATCAGCAAAGCAAATTAAGTCTAGTAATTACCCTCGGCTTTTGTTTAATCAAATACTAATCCCACGGTTAGTTACAATCTGGCTAATTGGAATTGCACGCTGAGAGGTTGGGTGTCATTATGAGCACAATAAATCGCTTGGACATTTTCCCCATAATATATTATTTACTAAAATAACAGGAATAACATTAGAGTGTTCCGGAGGAGCGGCCCTGCAGCCTCATGCAAACTCTTCTTCAGGTCGTGGAAAGCTTCACCCCTGCAGCTGCTGAGGAGCTAATACTGTAACGTACTCTACAGAATCTGGCTGACAAGACATGCTGGGCATTGTAGTTCCACAGCATCCCGCTGTTCTGGGAATATCATTAACTCTCTCGATTTAAAGAAACACTAATGTGAGGCGAGCCTGCCATTGTGAAGGCTGCATTCTAAGGATGTCATTCCAAAGAAACAGGTGTAAATTTACTAATACCACTTTCTGACAGAAAAATCTCAAAATCCCGTTTTTCCCCCCGGTTTTGTGAAACCGGAAAAAACCCGGGTTACAGTTCCTAACCCCCTTTCACACAGAACATTTAATCCGGATTATACCCGGGTCGACCCCTTTCAGACAGGACCCGTGTCAGCCCTGCAATACTTGTGTGTCATAAGAAATGGTCTGTTTTTACTTTTTATGGCACACTGAGATGAGGTCATGAAAAGTGGGTGGTGACTGATCACAGCATTGCATTAACCATGGCCGCTCAATGGCCCTCATTCCGAGTTGATCGCTCGCTAGCTGCTTTTAGCATCAGTGCAAACGCTAGGCCGCCGCCCTCTGGGAGTGTATTTTAGCTTAGCAGAAGTGCAACCGAAAGGATCGCAGAACGGCGTCTAAATTTTATGAAGCAGTTTCTGAGTAGCTCCAGACCTACTCCTACCTTGCGATCACTTCAGACTATTTAGTTCCTGCTTTGACGTCACAAACACGCCCTGCGTTCGGCCAGCCACTCCCCCGTTTCCCCAGTCACTCCTGCGTTTTTACCTGGCATGCCTGCATTTTTTAGCACACTCCCAGAAAACGCTGAGTTGCCGCCCAGAAACACCCACTTTCTGTCAATCATACTAAGAACACTCGAGCGACTGAAAAACGTCGCTCGAGCTTCTGTAAAACTGCAAACTTTTATGTGAAAGTACTTAGCGCATGCGCTGCGCATAAATGCCGTTTTTTCACCTGATCGCTGTGCTGCAAAAAACTGCAGCGAGCGATCAACTCGGAATGAGGGCCAATGCCCCTTGAGGTAAGTATCTTGGCAGTGTTGGTGTACACTGTGGCGTTCTTCACTGTCCCAGTGATCTGCTTCCAGATCCCCTCCACCCCTCTAACAGAAAGCAGCTCCCTGATCTCTTCCTCCTTCCAGTGCGCCATGCTGTCTCCCTCCGTCTCCCCTGCAGCACAATTGTCACCTCAGACGCCAGCGCCAGTGCCACACCCACTCAGCGAATCAGAGAGACCCTGCTACTCAGCCAATCGCCAGTGCCTCGCCAGCTCAGCCAATAAGCGCTGTTAACCGCGACCCGTTTCCAAAATACCGGGTCAGACCCTTTCAGACAGCCGGCAACCCGTGTACGATCTGGGTAAAACCCAGGTAGAAACCTGGGTCGAAGTCCCGGGAATTCAGTCCCCGGTTTGACCCTTTCAGACAGAAAAAAGTCCCGGGTCGACCCTTCCCGAGCCGGGAATTTACCGGGTTCTTTTCTCTATCTGAAAGTAGTATAAGAAATGTTTTTGACTTCTAGACCATAACACTGGACATAGCCATCGGTTTGGAGGTCTAATTGCAGTATTTACTAAACAGCGTATTGAGTGTCTATTGAATTTCTGTCTAAAACTCTGACATTTGCTTCATTATAATAGACTCCGCAGTCAAAACACTTTCCTATTGGGCCCTTTCAGTCATGTGGTGGAGTGCTGTGTATTTTTGAAATGTTCTCATCACACCCAAAAAGGTGCTTTTGCCATATTTGGTTCAGGAACATTGCTGCAGGTAATTTAGAGGATTATTCAGATTTGCTAGCAAACCATGCTGCACTGCTGGTGGGGCAGATGTAACATGTGCAGAGAGAGTTAGATTTGGGTGGGTTTATATTGTTTCTGTGCAGGGTAAATACTGGCTGCTTTATTTTTACACTGCAATTTAGATTTCAGTTTGAACACCCCCCACCCAAATCTAACTCTCTCTGCACATGTTACATCTGCCCCAACTGCAGTGCAGCATGTTTTTGCCCAATTGCTAACTTTTTTGGTTTGCTAATAAACCTGAATAAGGCTTTTGGGGGGTTATTCAGTACGGATTGCAGATACTTCTTAAAAACAGAATCTGGAAACCTTTCTTTCGTATGCTGGGGGCTGCCCATTGCAGGGCAAGGCCGCCCAGCATGCATAATGGCCGGCCCAGGGGCTGCGACCGCAGTTTAACTGCAGTCACAGCAACTGTGGAAGACGCTACTAGGCAGCATATGCAGGAAGCCCGCTGCCATTTTTTTACATCGGAGCGCCCCGAAAATTCCGTCAACCCGCCCGTTTTCCCCGCACTGCCCTCGCAAGGCTCCAATGCCACTCCCCATGAACGCCTCTGCCTGTCAACCAGGCAGAGGCATTTGCAGCCAATGCACGCCAATCGCATTTGGTGGCTGCGCACGGTACTTGCACGTGTGCAGTGTCGCCACAGACGGACTTATAACTAAAAAGAAATAATTTCCACGCCCCTAAAAATAATAGAATGTAAAAATATAATAATTGTAGGGCTGCTTTGTTCTCCACACGTCGTTCCTTTCTAATACAAAGGAGGCAGGAGGGAGTGTGGGGGAGGGCAGGCACAATATTCCAAGTTATATTTGGGAAGATGGAGCATGTGTGAGTCTTTGCTTTCAATGTGCAGGAGCCATCTTCCAGAAGATATCACTGGGAAGATGGCGCCGGCCTTAAGTATAGGTATACTCGGGAGTGGAGGGGAGGGGAGGGAGGGGGCAGCAGGCACTGTGCGCTGTGTCCGCCCCTGCAGCTCCATGAATCCTTGACTGCGTTTTCTGAGGTGGGGGCGGGAGGCTGGGCGGCGCCGTGACTGCATGAAGAAAGTGTCTCAGCAAAGGCCCATGGGAGGAGGAGCAGCTCCTGCTCGTCATGGTAGCAGCAGTCCTCCGGTGGCCATTTTTGATGCTTCCTGCTGCCCTTACTCCTGGCTCCTCAGCTCCCACTGCTGCCAGCTCCCGGCTGAGCTACCCCATCAGTTGCTAGCCCAAAGCAGGATCTCCGTCTGCCCTAGGTAGGCCTGAATGCCCCTTGGTATTCCAAATGCCCTAAGCATTTGCCTATCTTGCTTATGCCTAGGGCCAGCTCTGCCATGGGGCACTATAATGAAACATAATATGAACTGGGGATACTGTGTGGCATATTGGGGGTCATTCCGACCCGTTTGCACGCTGCGGTTCATTGCAGCAATGCGAACGGGTCAGAACTGCGCATGTGCGGCGGCCGCATTGCGCAGGCGCGTCGTTGCCTGGCGGCGGCCGTACGGAGAAAGCGGTCATAGCAGCGACCGCAAGAAGAATGACAGGGCGTCAACTCACCGTTTTCCGGGCGTGGAGAACCGAACGCAGGCGTGTCCAGGCGTTTGGAGGGCAGATGTCTGACGTCAATTCCGGGACCTTCATCGCTGGATCCATCGCACAGGCTAAGTAACTGCAGGGCTGGTCTTGTTTTACACAAAACTTTTTTAGGATAGCAGGGCTGCACAAGCGATCGCAGCCTTGCTATGCAGAAATACACTCCCCCATAGGCGGCGTCTAGTTGATCGCACGAGCAGCAAAAAGTTGCTACGTGTGATCAACTCAGAATGAACCCCAATGTGTACTGGAGCCCTACAATGTGACATCATGTAAACTAGGGAACTACTACGGTTCAGAAAATGAACTAGGGCACTACTATGGGGTATAATATTAACTAAGGCACTAGGAGGTGTCTCTCTAGAAACTGTGGGACAGGGGCCCATCAATATGTTGTGTTGGGGCCAACAAAGTTCTGGTTACTTGGCCCATCTAGTCTGACCATCTAGGGGCCGAGTAGTTCTTACCCGCTGTCAAATTGTATGTTTCTGCGTATCTAGGTACATTCCTTGGCGGTGACTGGGAGGTGGCTAAACACAGAGATGGTCCATCTTATATGGGTGTGTTATGGAAGTGCCACGTGGGTGTCGATGAAGTGGTTGTGTACACAGCCACTCACGTACTGTAGGAGGCCGTACACGGACGGAGAATCTGCACCTGACAAGTTTCCGGTGTCTCAGTAATGTGCATCGGACGCACGGCTGTGCCCTGTACCGCTCACTTCTAATCAACAATTATGTCATTAAAGAAGGTGAAAGCTGCGTCTGAAAGTCATTGATTAATACCATAACCCCTATGTGGGCTTTGTAATATGCCCAGACCTTCGCAGATCAACACAGAAAATTGCTACAGAATATTTGCCGTTTATACAAAAAATATAAAATCTTAATGACATGAGAAATAAATGTCAGATACAACATATCACTGTTATACCTTCTCAGTGCAAAGCGTTTCTTATTCATACCTGTATTATCCAATGTGACAGACATATAGGGGGTAATTCCAAGTTGATCGCAGCAGGAAATTTGTTAGCAGTTGGGCAAAACCATGTGCACTGCAGGGGAGGCAGATATAACATGTGCAGAGAGAGATAGATTTGGGTGTGGTGAGTTCAATCTGCAATCTAAATTGCAGTGTAAAAATAAAGCAGCCAGTATTTACCCTGCACAGAAACAAAATAACCCACCCAAATCTAACTCTCTCTGCAAATGTTATATCTGCCTCCCCTGCAGTGCACATGGTTTTGCCCAACTGCTAAAAAATGTCCTGCTGCGATCAACTTGGAATTACCCCCATAATGTGCACTGGAAATAGCATCTATTGTTTCATGTGGATGCAAATGTCACAGCTGCTGCGCCTTTGTTTGCAGCGTCTGTGCGAATATATGCAAATGTCACAGGAGACGTCTTGTGTAAGAAGACACCCACTGCCATTTTCTTTGAGAGCCACAGCACCATCACGGCATATGCGCACTGCGGCTCCGGCACTTGCGCAGTCCTGAACGCATCGGTCAATAGCGTCCGAATCAGGGACTGCAAACGGGGCTGAATCAGTGTCTATTTTAGTAAACAAGCAGATGGTAATAATTAATACCTAAACTTTGGGGAACAAATAATGGTACATATGCATAAATAGAGATTACGTAACCATGGCAACTGCAATGGTTTCATATGTACAGTATGTTAGTAACCAGATGTCATGGTTTAGCCTCTGTAAAAACATTTCATTTATTTGCGAACTGCTATTTACATAGCGCACACATATTATGCAGCGATGTACAGATATCAGTTATTCGCATTAGTCCCTGCCCCAGTGGAGCTTACAATCTATGAAAACATATCATATGAAAATATGTATACACTAGGGTTCGTTTTTTTTTGTCAGAAGTCAATTACCCTACCAGTATGCATTGATAGTGTGAGAGTAAGCCGGAGCACCCGGAGGAGACCCACACCAACACAGAGAGAACATACAAACTACACACACAAGAGTGTCTTGCAAAAAAAGGGAGTACATGAGCTCAAGGCTGTGAGACAGTCATATAATAACTGTGTTTTTCACACTGCCTATTTCTGGGATAAAGAGCTACGCCAATGTATACAATTACAGAAACCAGTGTTGGTGGGTGCTGGATCAGATAGAATAAAGGGTGTCCTGGGGACTTTGCTCTGCAGTACTGTACATGCTGGCCCCTCGTTCTGCCACTTATACCCCTTTCACACCAGAAATGCAGGGTCAAAACCCGGGAATTCTGCCACGGGCTCATGCAGGGACATTCCCGGGTTGGCACCTTTCACACCAGCATTTTTTGCCGAGACATCCCGGGTCTGCACCTTTCATACAGAACCCGGGATGGGCCTTAATTTTATGAAGAATAGCACTAGAAATGCCCATTTTAGGGGGCACAAAGATGAGTGGCAAACAGTGAAAACATTTGTACCGTCCTTAAAGAAATGTTAAGTGATTCCTAATATAAATAATTGTACATAAACAAAAGTTTTGGCAAGTTTTTGACTTTGTTTTAATGGTGCAAAAGTAACCTGTTAAATGCACAGGCATATATAGGTTTCAACTTGGCATAAAATGCCAACATGTGTGGAGCACAATGCAAACTTAAAAGAATAAAATACACTTTCAAACACAACCCCCCCCCCCCCCCCCCCACACACACACACACACACACACACACACCCAAACATGGAAAGTGTGACCTATAACAGCACAAAACTGTGAACGATAATGACTAGTATACATTCCAAAGACTGACTATGGCAGTTGCCTATAGATTTTGTATTCTGGAGATTAAATATTAGGGGTCGAGTCGGGTTAGGGTTATGGTTAGGGGGGGTCATAGTTGTGACCTTGAGAATATGATGGATAACTGTGCTCTGGGACAGGGGGGGGGCCTGGTTGGGGTGGTTATGTGGGTACATATTGTGGCCCTGATTGTGTGGCAAGAAGCGTTCCATGAACTGAAACTGCCGCTCTTGGTATTGGCACAAGGGCCCTCATTCCGAGTTGTTCGCTCGCAAGCTGCTTTCAGCAGCTTTGCACAAGCTAAGCCGCCGCCTACTGGGAGTGAATCTTAGCTTATCAAAATTGAGAACGAAAGATTCGCAATATTGCGAAAAGACTTCTCTGTGCAGTTTCTGAGTAGCTCGAGACTAACTCTTCCTGTGCGATCAGTTCAGTGCTTGTCGTTCCTGGTTTGACGTCACAAACACACCCAGCGTTCGCCCAGACACTCCTCCATTTCTCCAGCCACTCCCGCGTTTTTCCCAGAAACGGTAGCGTTTTTTCACACACACCCATAAAACGGCCTGTTTCCGCCCAGAAACACCCACTTCCTGTCAATCACATTACGATCACCAGAACGAAGAAAAAACCTTGTAATGCCGTGAGTAAAATTCCTAACTGCATAGCAAATTTACTTGGCGCAGTCGCACTGCGGACATTGCGCATGCGCATTAGCGACTAATCGCTCTGTTGCGAGAAAAAAATAACGAGCGAACAACTCGGAATGACCCCCAAGATGCGTTCTTGGTGTCCCATTATCTGTGTAATGAAGGATTGCTGCCTCTATAAAACGTAGTTGGCGGGCATCCTCCTGTTGCTGCATGTTGGTGTCCATGTCGCGCAGTTCTGCAACCAGTACAGAGGTCATTGCCCGTGCAGCAAGCTCCACTTTGATGCCTCTGCATCTCCTCTTGGGAACTGTATATACTGCAAGGGGAATAAAAGGGCATATAAGAACAAGCAGTGTTGTTTTTGCACGCGTTTGGGGCCACCTACCACCTTCACTAGATACACTCGAGTCGAAACTCTACAGAATAAACGTCATTGTGGGCGGTTACGGTGTCATATAGTGCAGAATTAATGTTCAAAGCAATACGGCTTTTTTATGCATAAATGATGCTAAGCAAGCACATATACTTACTATACTTACTATTGGTGCGCATCACAGGGGGATTCAGCTGGAGTGTCGCATCCACATTTGTTTCCTGCCCAATCACAGCTTCCACACTGATGTCGGGTATATTGTCATCAGTCTGGTTGACAGATGAGTCCAGATCGGGGTGGCCACGGTCATCTGGGAATAGTATGGGGGAAGATGATGGTGGCCCACATTGGGTACTTTCCATGCTGGACTCACTCTCATCAGCAACCACAAAGGGTGAGGGAGTGGCGGAGCTGGAGGATGACAGGCTGATGGGGTCACTGAGCGCAGTGTTGCCAAAAATAGATGCACATTGATCATACAACATCCAGTTGCGCCTTGCAACACCACTTTTGTTCCTGTTGTGGTCATGGATGCGATTAAACTGCTTTTTCAGCGATTTCAGTTTATTTACCACTTGTTGGGTACGGATTATGCCCCGCGAGACCAGCATCTTCGCTATGTTGTGGTATATCTGGGCATCCTTTACAGTGCCTGTGACTTGGCGCCGGATCTCCTCCTCCCCTCTGATACTTAAAAGCGTCCTCACTTCCGCATTTGTCCAAGACATTGCAGGGCAGCAGTGGTATAAATGCGCTGCAGGGGTCTGATGTGCCACAGAGCTGACAGTACCTGCCTCCACGCCGCTGTGCATCCTCTGCGCGCCACAGAAAAAAAAAAAGACCAGGAAGTGCCCTGAAGAGCCAATCAGCATCAGTATAGGCAACCCGGGAAGGCGGGACATGTCCTTGCACCATTCACACTGTCCAGGGAACATCCCGGGACCAACTTTGGTCGATTGCAGGGTTGAAAAGCGGGGACAGAAATCCCGGGTTTTTGTCCCTGTACCCTTTCACACTGAGAAATTTCCCGGGTTGATGCGCGTTCATGTGTTTTTTAACCCGGGAAATTTAGGGCTGTGTGAAAGGGGTATGACTGTTTAGGAACTGGTGTGGGGTTGGCAGAGTTTAGGGACTGGTGTGGAGATGGCTGCATTGTGGGTCTGGTGTAGGGATGACTGAGTTTAAGGACTGGAATGTGGATGCTTAGTGACTGATGTGGGATTGGCTGACTTTAGGGACTGTTGTACGGTAGGGACTGGTTTGTGGATGACTGAGTTTAGGGACTGATGTGGATATGTCTGAGTTTAGAGACTGGTGTGGGGTAGAGACTGGTGGAGAGATTTCTGAGTTTAGGGACTGGTGTGAGAATGGCTGAGTATAGGGACTAGTGTGAGAATGGCTGAGTATAGGGACTGGTGTGGGGATGGCTGAGTATAGGGACTGGTGTGGGGGTGACTGAGTATAGGGACTGGTGTGAGAATGGCTGAGTATAGGGACTGGTGTGGGGGTGACTGAGTATAGGGACTGGTGTGGGGGTGACTGAGTATAGGGACTGGTGTGGGGGTGACTGAGTATAGGGACTGGTGTTGGGGATGGCTGAGTTTAGGGACTGGTGTGAGGGTGTCTAACTATAGGGTCTGGTTTGGGTATGGCTGAGTTTAGGGACTGTTGCATAGATGTGTAGGCTATACTGCCATTTCACGATTACCTGTCTGGGCTTTGTGCCCTCAATCATTGGAAACATGAATTAACTTCTGAAAGCTTTTCTACCATTTATGTGATATACTGTGTGTTCAGCAGTATATATTGGTAAATCCATACCTGTGGTGTGTGATATATAGTTAATCATTAAGGAAAGCTATAGTTACCGCACTGGAAATACTAACTATATGTTACTACTTGTTGCTAGGCATCGTTATTGAGGGGAAACCGTATATTTCACAGAAATAGCTTAATCCCATTGATCATATTCCCCCCCCTGAGAAGATCTGATTTAAGAAATGTCCTTCAGCTGGAATTAGCTTCGATTGCTAGGTTAGATGGCTCCATGTGGACTTAATGAAGACTGTAAGCTGTCATGCTTCCTATAGTAATATATGGTTACCTGCAGACATTCTCTCTGCATATGCTGCATAATGGTGAATATGTTTATAATTTGTTTTGCTTTTTACAATTGTTTATTATATTTAGCCAGGGTTTAACATCTACTGTATACAACTGAGTTTTGTCTCCATTAGTCTTCCTATTAATGTATTGCCCTTTGTCTACAGTGGTTACATAACATGTCCTTATATTGGGACAGATCAATTGTTTAGTGACTGTCCCACTGTCCCACCCGTAGGCTGCAGTGTCCTGCGGACAGGCGGGAGGCTTGGAGAAACTGTATAACGCCGCTGCTCTAGCCTGCAGAGCAATGGTGAATGGACATTCTGTGCCGGCAGTAGCGCAGGGCTGATGAGCAAAGGGGGAGTGACATGCGGACACGCCCCCTAAAAAAAATCACTCAACAGTGGGCATGGTCTTATGATCACGAGACCACGCCCCTTCTATGAGACTCTGACCCTTTTCTGCTCATCCATATCTGCTGCGCACAGGATCTCGCTTCCTACATCAACAAATTTTGGAGGTATGAGAATGTCGCAAGTGAGCCTCTGGAGCCCTTACAACTGCATACGAAGACACAGTCGCAAGCTCAGACACCCCCCCCCCCCCTCAGATGGGCGTGACACACCTGCATTGGACCCGCCACTCCCTCGTTACCTCCCCACCCAATACTTGTCACTCCCTTTGCGAATTAATCCTCACTGCATTCGCTGTCGGTGATCAGTGGCCGCACATGTGTAGTGTGACTAACTTATGCGCAGTTTTAAAAACAAATCACTCAACTGCGCAAACATCGGCATTGCATTCGCCATTCATCGCAAAACTTCTTACAATGTTTTGCTTTGAACTTGCTTGGCCTTTAAAGTCTTTTTTTTTATTATAATTTTTTTTAGTTTTGCTAATTTTTGTTCCTATTTCTAATCAATATTTTTTTCTTTTAATACGGTTTCACCGATATTTACTTTCCGCTTGTGCCGCTTGTGTATCGTGTGCGTCATTGATGCCTTTAGCAGTTTCTGTGACAACCGGCAAGATGAGACGCCGTGGGCTGCGACGCTGCCCGGTTGCTGCCTTGCTCTTGAGGTCTGTGTATCACTTCAGCCTTGTTGAAGAGCCCTTGTGATAGGATGTAAATATCTGCGGCCAGCTTATATGTATTGCTAAACCTCAGTAGGCTGAAAACACTCTGGCACTTGGTTCTGCTCTTCATGTCCTGACCTCTTGTATCTTACAAGGACTTTCCATATATATCCCCCAATGCCTCCTGCACCGTGTCTCCTGCATAGTTATAGGGGCAATGGACACGAGCACTCACGTAAGAGCTGGTTTAAGGGTCTCTGTAGAGAATGGAGATTGCTGTGGACTAGTTTGGGTCTTCAAAGATTCAATTTATTGTAGCATCTGTATTAGGTGCATATTATTCAGGCAGGTAAATTTAACTTTTACTAAGTTACTTAAAAGAATTATAAAACATATAAGGGGTCATTCTGACCCGTTCGCACGCTGCTGATCATCGCAGCGGTGCGAACGGGTCAGAACTGCGCATGCCACGTACGAAGAAAGCGGTCGCAACGGCGGCCGCAAGAAGATTGACAGGAGGACGGCGTTCCGGGGCGTCAACTCACCGTTTTCCAGGCGTGGAGATCCAAACGCAGGCGTGTCCAGGCGTTTGGAGGGTGGATGTCTGACGTCAATTCCGGGACCTTCATCGCTGGATCCATCGCATAGGGTAAGTGACTGCAGGGCTGGTCTTGTTTTATACAAAACTTTTTTAGCATAGCAGGGGCTGCACTAGCGATCGCAGCCCTGCTATGCAGAAATACACTCCCCCATAGGCGGCGTCTAGTTGATCGCACGAGCAGCAAAAAGTTGCTACGTGCGATCAACTCGGAATGACCTTCATTATCAACAACATTCAGATTAGCAGCAGAACCTTGTTGAAAACTACTGATGTGTATTTCAAAGTGTTTTAAAGCTGATTAGTATACAAAAAACACTTTGAACTACACTCTCCAATAAGAAATCTATATTGATGTGGGTGATTAAAGGAATTTAATTAGACCTATAAAGTAAACTACGCTTTAATACGTTAGAGTTCTTTATTTAGGTTACAGGTTAGATCACGCACTGATAAATAATTATAAGGAGATGTTATACAAGTTCACAGTTGTACATCGTTTTATTTCACATATGTCTTTCTAATTATATACATGATGGCGGTTATCTGTCATTGCTGTTAAACAAGATTTTGCTGTTCATTTAATGTTGTTCATAGTATGACTTACAAGTAAGTAAATGAATAAAAGTTATTAACGCCCTAGCCGAAGATGTCAGACTGTAACCCAAATGCAGCTGACAACTAAAAACACGTAACAAACTTATCTTAACCATTTAACGGGCTAATATTTTTTTCTAAATACCACAAAGAAATTGTCCTTTTCATGATTGAATTAGCTCACAAGCATCTATTTCATTAAAAGATACGAATACAGCGCTAGTAACTGGATATGGAATAAAACATATTATATTATACACATGAAAATTGTTGCAACAAGTAAACAATTAATGTTAAAAATTGTAAAATTACAATTAAAACTAAAATTAGAGTAGTATCCACAAAGGCGCACAAGACCAAGCTTTCAGTAGGACTTATTTTTGTCCGGAATCAAGCATCCAAAGGTCTGTTTCCAAATCCTTTGTGGACTATCATCTGTCAGCTTTGAATATACCCCCAGGACTGCGGCATATTTATATGGACAATTTACAGTCAAAAATGTCCGGCTTCCATATGTGGTAATATACCAGTCTAATTGCTGTGCTTGCCCTACTACTCTAATTTTAGTTTTAATTGTAATTTTACAATTTTTAACATTAATTGTTTACTTGTTGCAACAATTTTCATGTGTATGATAAAATATGTTTGATTCCATATCCAGTTACTAGCGCTGTATACATATCTTCTAATCGTATTTCTCAGGGACTAACTATCCCTTTAGTCAGCAGCTGAAAGGTCAAACATCTCGTTTCAGTGGCGCCGGGCCTATTACCTTGTTAATTTTTCTTTACAAACATCTATTTAAAACTTATCTAATATAATTTTATAAAATAAAAATCTATGGTTACAATCACCGGTGGCTGGTTCTCTCTGTAGCCGCTGAGTAAGGGGTGCTGGCCGATCAGTTTGTCCAGTAGCGATCGGCAGACATTGGGGTAGGAGCCGTGGATGTAGAGGGGCTGGGAAGTCGCTCTGAGACTGGCAGCTGCTGGAAGATTATCTTCCGCCGAGGGCAGTACCAATCAGCCGCACCAGACTGCTATAGATGTGTCACCAGGGAGACCGCAGCAGGAAACAGGTAGTAAAGGGGCCCGGGGGGGGGGGGGGACTGGACCCGCTGAGAGGAGCGCCAATCAGCAGTACGAGATAAGGAGCAGTCACAGGAGGCAACACCGCCACCAGGGAGATCCAGAGTGCAGTCAGTAGGAGGGAGCGGAAACCAGGCAACTTCCGGATCAGTCTGGTTGAAGTGCCGGTATGTCATACCGCTGCATTCCGGAACATTTCACCCACTCCAACTGCCAATAAAGAGCACTCACTCATGTTATACCTACATAACTGTTCCCCTAATATAGATGCTTTTCTTTCTTCAATAAGTTCAACTCTACATTGCTCTGTGGTAGACCCCTACATATCAATACTGTTGAAAGTGGAGTGCGCTACTGCGCAGAATCCATGTTACTGCTAGTCCAGGGAAGCTTCATTCCCTGTACCAAGATGGCCCCTGAAACTACTACTGAGCATGTACGGAGTAGAGATGAGCGGGTTCGGTTTCTCTGAATCCGAACCCGCCAGAACTTCATGTTTTTTTTCACGGGTCCGAGCGACTCGGATCTTCCCGCCTTGCTCGGTTAACCCGAGCGCGCCCGAACGTCATCATGACGCTGTCGGATTCTCGCGAGGCTCGGATTCTATCGCGAGACTCGGATTCTATATAAGCAGCCGCGCGTCGCCGCCATTTTCACACGTGCATTGAGATTGATAGGGAGAGGACGTGGCTGGCGTCCTCTCCGTTTAGAATTAGAATAGATTAGAGAGACACTTGATTTACTAATTTTGGGGAGCATTAGGAGTACTCAGTAGTGTACAGTGCAGAGTTTTGCTGATAGTGACCAGTGACCACCACTTTTATTTATAATCCGTTCTCTGCCTGAAAAAAGCGATACACAGCACACAGTGACTCAGTCACATACCATATCTGTGTGCACTGCTCAGGCTCAGGCCAGTGTGCTGCATCATCTATATATATTATATATCTGTCTGACTGCTCAGCTCACACAGCTTATAATTGTGGGGGAGACTGGGGAGCACTGCAGTGCCAGTTATAGGTTATAGCAGGAGCCAGGAGTACATAATATTATATTAAAATTAAACAGTGCACACTTTTGCTGCAGGAGTGCCACTGCCAGTGTGACTAGTGACCAGTGACCTGACCACCAGTATATAATATTAGTAGTATACTATCTCTTTATCAACCAGTCTATATTAGCAGCAGACACAGTACAGTGCGGTAGTTCACGGCTGTGGCTACCTCTGTGTCGGCACTCGGCAGCCCGTCCATAATTGTATATACCAGTGACCTAACCGTGGTTTTTTTTTCTTTCTTTATACATACATACTAGTTACGAGTATACTATCTCTTTATCAACCAGTCTATATATTAGCAGCAGACACAGTACAGTGCGGTAGTTCACGGCTGTGGCTACCTCTGTGTCGGCACTCGGCAGCCCGTCCATAATTGTATATACCACCTAACCGTGGTTTTTTTTTCTTTCTTTATACATACATACTAGTTACGAGTATACTATCTCTTTATCAACCAGTCTATATATTAGCAGCAGACACAGTACAGTGCGGTAGTTCACGGCTGTGGCTACCTCTGTGTCGGCACTCGGCAGCCCGTCCATAATTGTATATACCACCTAACCGTGGTTTTTTTTTCTTTCTTTATACATACATACTAGTTACGAGTATACTATCTCTTTATCAACCAGTCTATATATTAGCAGCAGACACAGTACAGTGCGGTAGTTCACGGCTGTGGCTACCTCTGTGTCGGCACTCGGCAGCCCGTCCATAATTGTATATACCACCTAACCGTGGTTTTTTTTTCTTTCTTTATACATACATACTAGTTACGAGTATACTATCTCTTTATCAACCAGTCTATATATTAGCAGCAGACACAGTACAGTGCGGTAGTTCACGGCTGTGGCTACCTCTGTGTCGGCACTCGGCAGCCCGTCCATAATTGTATATACCACCTAACCGTGGTTTTTTTTTCTTTCTTTATACATACATACTAGTTACGAGTATACTATCTCTTTATCAACCAGTCTATATATTAGCAGCAGACACAGTACAGTGCGGTAGTTCACGGCTGTGGCTACCTCTGTGTCGGCACTCGGCAGCCCGTCCATAATTGTATATACCACCTAACCGTGGTTTTTTTTTCTTTCTTTATACATACATACTAGTTACGAGTATACTATCTCTTTATCAACCAGTCTATATATTAGCAGCAGACACAGTACAGTGCGGTAGTTCACGGCTGTGGCTACCTCTGTGTCGGCACTCGGCAGCCCGTCCATAATTGTATATACCACCTAACCGTGGTTTTTTTTTCTTTCTTTATACATACATACTAGTTACGAGTATACTATCTCTTTATCAACCAGTCTATATATTAGCAGCAGACACAGTACAGTGCGGTAGTTCACGGCTGTGGCTACCTCTGTGTCGGCACTCGGCAGCCCGTCCATAATTGTATATACCACCTAACCGTGTTTTTTTTTTCTTTCTTTATACATACATACTAGTTACGAGTATACTATCTCTTTATCAACCAGTCTATATATTAGCAGCAGACACAGTACAGTGCGGTAGTTCACGGCTGTGGCTACCTCTGTGTCGGCACTCGGCAGCCCGTCCATAATTGTATATACCACCTAACCGTGGTTTTTTTTTCTTTCTTTATACATACATACTAGTTACGAGTATACTATCTCTTTATCAACCAGTCTATATATTAGCAGCAGACACAGTACAGTGCGGTAGTTCACGGCTGTGGCTACCTCTGTGTCGGCACTCGGCAGCCCGTCCATAATTGTATATACCACCTAACCGTGGTTTTTTTTTCTTTCTTTATACATACATACTAGTTACGAGTATACTATCTCTTTATCAACCAGTCTATATATTAGCAGCAGACACAGTACAGTGCGGTAGTTCACGGCTGTGGCTACCTCTGTGTCGGCACTCGGCAGCCCGTCCATAATTGTATATACCACCTAACCGTGGTTTTTTTTTCTTTCTTTATACATACATACTAGTTACGAGTATACTATCTCTTTATCAACCAGTCTATATATTAGCAGCAGACACAGTACAGTGCGGTAGTTCACGGCTGTGGCTACCTCTGTGTCGGCACTCGGCAGCCCGTCCATAATTGTATATACCACCTAACCGTGGTTTTTTTTTCTTTCTTTATACATACATACTAGTTACGAGTATACTATCTCTTTATCAACCAGTCTATATATTAGCAGCAGACACAGCACAGTGCGGTAGTTCACGGCTGTGGCTACCTCTGTGTCGGCACTCGGCAGCCCGTCCATAATTGTATATACCACCTAACCGTGGTTTTTTTTTCTTTCTTTATACATACATACTAGTTACGAGTATACTATCTCTTTATCAACCAGTCTATATATTAGCAGCAGACACAGTACAGTGCGGTAGTTCACGGCTGTGGCTACCTCTGTGTCGGCACTCGGCAGCCCGTCCATAATTGTATATACCACCTAACCGTGGTTTTTTTTTCTTTCTTTATACATACATACTAGTTACGAGTATACTATCTCTTTATCAACCAGTCTATATATTAGCAGCAGACACAGTACAGTGCGGTAGTTCACGGCTGTGGCTACCTCTGTGTCGGCACTCGGCAGCCCGTCCATAATTGTATATACCACCTAACCGTGGTTTTTTTTCTTTCTTTATACATACATACTAGTTACGAGTATACTATCTCTTTATCAACCAGTCTATATATTAGCAGCAGACACAGTACAGTGCGGTAGTTCACGGCTGTGGCTACCTCTGTGTCGGCACTCGGCAGCCCGTCCATAATTGTATACTAGTATCCAATCCATCCATCTCCATTGTTTACCTGAGGTGCCTTTTAGTTGTGCCTATTAAAATATGGAGAACAAAAATGTTGAGGTTCCAAAATTAGGGAAAGATCAAGATCCACTTCCACCTCGTGCTGAAGCTGCTGCCACTAGTCATGGCCGAGACGATGAAATGCCAGCAACGTCGTCTGCCAAGGCCGATGCCCAATGGCATAGTACAGAGCATGTCAAAACCAAAACACCAAATATCAGTAAAAAAAGGACTCCAAAACCTAAAATAAAATTGTCGGAGGAGAAGCGTAAACTTGCCAATATGCCATTTACCACACGGAGTGGCAAGGAACGGCTGAGGCCCTGGCCTATGTTCATGGCTAGTGGTTCAGCTTCACATGAGGATGGAAGCACTCAGCCTCTCGCTAGAAAACTGAAAAGACTCAAGCTGGCAAAAGCACCGCAAAGAACTGTGCGTTCTTTGAAATCCCAAATCCACAAGGAGAGTCCAATTGTGTCGGTTGCGATGCCTGACCTTCCCAACACTGGACGTGAAGAGCATGCGCCTTCCACCATTTGCACGCCCCCTGCAAGTGCTGGAAGGAGCACCCGCAGTCCAGTTCCTGATAGTCAGATTGAAGATGTCAGTGTTGAAGTACACCAGGATGAGGAGGATATGGGTGTTGCTGGCGCTGGGGAGGAAATTGACCAGGAGGATTCTGATGGTGAGGTGGTTTGTTTAAGTCAGGCACCCGGGGAGACACCTGTTGTCCGTGGGAGGAATATGGCCGTTGACATGCCAGGTGAAAATACCAAAAAAATCAGCTCTTCGGTGTGGAGGTATTTCACCAGAAATGCGGACAACAGGTGTCAAGCCGTGTGTTCCCTTTGTCAAGCTGTAATAAGTAGGGGTAAGGACGTTAACCACCTCGGAACATCCTCCCTTATACGTCACCTGCAGCGCATTCATAATAAGTCAGTGACAAGTTCAAAAACTTTGGGTGACAGCGGAAGCAGTCCACTGACCAGTAAATCCCTTCCTCTTGTAACCAAGCTCACGCAAACCACCCCACCAACTCCCTCAGTGTCAATTTCCTCCTTCCCCAGGAATGCCAATAGTCCTGCAGGCCATGTCACTGGCAAGTCTGACGAGTCCTCTCCTGCCTGGGATTCCTCCGATGCATCCTTGCGTGTAACGCCTACTGCTGCTGGCGCTGCTGTTGTTGCCACTGGGAGTCGATGGTCATCCCAGAGGGGAAGTCGTAAGCCCACTTGTACTACTTCCAGTAAGCAATTGACTGTTCAACAGTCCTTTGCGAGGAAGATGAAATATCACAGCAGTCATCCTACTGCAAAGCGGATAACTGAGTCCTTGACAACTATGTTGGTGTTAGACGTGCGTCCGGTATCCGCCGTTAGTTCACAGGGAACTAGACAATTTATTGAGGCAGTGTGCCCCCGTTACCAAATACCATCTAGGTTCCACTTCTCTAGGCAGGCGATACCGAGAATGTACACGGACGTCAGAAAAAGACTCACCAGTCTCCTAAAAAATGCAGTTGTACCCAATGTCCACTTAACCACGGACATGTGGACAAGTGGAGCAGGGCAGGGTCAGGACTATATGACTGTGACAGCCCACTGGGTAGATGTATGGACTCCCGCCGCAAGAACAGCAGTGGCGGCACCAGTAGCAGCATCTCGCAAACGCCAACTCTTTCCTAGGCAGGCTACGCTTTGTATCACCGCTTTCCAGAATACGCACACAGCTGAAAACCTCTTACGGCAACTGAGGAAGATCATCGCGGAATGGCTTACCCCAATTGGACTCTCCTGTGGATTTGTGGCATCGGACAACGCCAGCAATATTGTGTGTGCATTAAATATGGGCAAATTCCAGCACGTCCCATGGCCCTCATTCCGAGTTGATCGCTCGGTATTTTTCATCGCATCGCAGTGAAATTCCGCTTAGTACGCATGCGCAATATTCGCACTGCGACTGCGCCAAGTAATTTTACAATGGAGATAGTATTTTTACTCACGGCTTTTTCTTCGCTCCGGCGATCGTAATGTGATTGACAGGAAATGGGTGTTACTGGGCGGAAACACGGCGTTTCAGGGGCGTGTGGCTGAAAACGCTACCGTTTCCGGAAAAAACGCAGGAGTGGCCGGAGAAACGGTGGGAGTGCCTGGGCGAACGCTGGGTGTGTTTGTGACGTCAACCAGGAACGACAAGCACTGAACTGATCGCACAGGCAGAGTAAGTCTGGAGCTACTCTGAAACTGCTAAGTAGTTAGTAATCGCAATATTGCGAATACATCGGTCGCAATTTTAAGAAGCTAAGATTCACTCCCAGTAGGCGGCGGCTTAGCGTGTGTAACTCTGCTAAATTCGCCTTGCGACCGATCAACTCGGAATGAGGGCCCATGTTTTGCACATACCTTGAATTTGGTGGTGCAGAATTTTTTAAAAAACGACAGGGGCGTGCAAGAGATGCTGTCGGTGGCCAGAAAAATTGCGGGACACTTTCGGCGTACAGGCACCACGTACAGAAGACTGGAGCACCACCAAAAACTACTGAACCTGCCCTGCCATCATCTGAAGCAAGAAGTGGTAACGAGGTGGAATTCAACCCTCTATATGCTTCAGAGGTTGGAGGAGCAGCAAAAGGCCATTCAAGCCTATACAATTGAGCACGATATAGGAGATGGAATGCACCTGTCTCAAGTGCAGTGGAGAATGATTTCAACGTTGTGCAAGGTTCTGATGCCCTTTGAACTTGCCACACGTGAAGTCAGTTCAGACACTGCCAGCCTGAGTCAGGTCATTCCCCTCATCAGGCTTTTGCAGAAGAAGCTGGAGGCATTGAAGAAGGAGCTAAAAGGGAGCGATTCCGCTAGGCATGTGGGACTTGTGGATGCAGCCCTTAATTCGCTTAACAAGGATTCACGGGTGGTCAATCTGTTGAAATCAGAGCACTACATTTTGGCCACCGTGCTCGATCCTAGATTTAAAGCCTACCTTGGATCTCTCTTTCCGGCAGACACAGGTCTGCTGGGGTTGAAAGACCTGCTGGTGACAAAATTGTCAAGTCAAGCGGAACGCGACCTGTCAACATCTCCTCCTTCACATTCTCCCGCAACTGGGGGTGCGAGGAAAAGGCTCAGAATTCCGAGCCCACCCGCTGGCGGTGATGCAGGGCAGTCTGGAGCGACTGCTGATGCTGACATCTGGTCCGGACTGAAGGACCTGACAACGATTACGGACATGTCGTCTACTGTCACTGCATATGATTCTCTCAACATTGATAGAATGGTGGAGGATTATATGAGTGACCGCATCCAAGTAGGCACGTCACACAGTCCGTACTTATACTGGCAGGAAAAAGAGGCAATTTGGAGGCCCTTGCACAAACTGGCTTTATTCTACCTAAGTTGCCCTCCCACAAGTGTGTACTCCGAAAGAGTGTTTAGTGCCGCCGCTCACCTTGTCAGCAATCGGCGTACGAGGTTACATCCAGAAAATGTGGAGAAGATGATGTTCATTAAAATGAATTATAATCAATTCCTCCGCGGAGACATTGACCAGCAGCAATTGCCTCCACAAAGTACACAGGGAGCTGAGATGGTGGATTCCAGTGGGGACGAATTGATAATCTGTGAGGAGGGGGATGTACACGGTGATATATCGGAGGGTGAAGATGAGGTGGACATCTTGATTCTGTAGAGTCATTTTGTGCAAGGAGAGATTAATTGCTTCTTTTTTGGGGGGGGTCCAAACCAACCCGTCATATCAGTCACAGTCGTGTGGCAGACCCTGTCACTGAAATGATGGGTTGGTTAAAGTGTGCATGTCCTGTTTTGTTTATACAACATAAGGGTGGGTGGGAGGGCCCAAGGACAATTCCATCTTGCACCTCTTTTTTCTTTTCTTTTTCTTTGCATCATGTGCTGATTGGGGAGGGTTTTTTGGAAGGGACATCCTGCGTGACACTGCAGTGCCACTCCTAGATGGGCCCGGTGTTTGTGTCGGCCACTAGGGTCGCTAATCTTACTCACACAGTCAGCTACCTCATTGCGCCTCTTTTTTTCTTTGCGTCATGTGCTGTTTGGGGAGGGTTTTTTGGAAGGGACATCCTGCGTGACACTGCAGTGCCACTCCTAGATGGGCCCGGTGTTTGTGTCGGCCACTAGGGTCGCTAATCTTACTCACACAGTCAGCTACCTCATTGCGCCTCTTTTTTTCTTTGCGTCATGTGCTGTTTGGGGAGGGTTTTTTGGAAGGGACATCCTGCGTGACACTGCAGTGCCACTCCTAGATGTGCCCGGTGTTTGTGTCGGCCACTAGGGTCGCTAATCTTACTCACACAGCTACCTCATTGCGCCTCTTTTTTTCTTTGCGTCATGTGCTGTTTGGGGAGGGTTTTTTGGAAGGGCCATCCTGCGTGACACTGCAGTGCCACTCCTAGATGGGCCCGGTGTTTGTGTCGGCCACTAGGGTCGCTAATCTTACTCACACAGCTACCTCATTGCGCCTCTTTTTTTCTTTGCGTCATGTGCTGTTTGGGGAGGGTTTTTTGGAAGGGACATCCTGCGTGACACTGCAGTGCCACTCCTAGATGGGCCCGGTGTTTGTGTCGGCCACTAGGGTCGCTAATCTTACTCACACAGTCAGCTACCTCATTGCGCCTCTTTTTTTCTTTGCGTCATGTGCTGTTTGGGGAGGGTTTTTTGGAAGGGCCATCCTGCGTGACACTGCAGTGCCACTCCTAGATGGGCCCGGTGTTTGTGTCGGCCACTAGGGTCGCTAATCTTACTCACACAGCTACCTCATTGCGCCTCTTTTTTTCTTTGCGTCATGTGCTGTTTGGGGAGGGTTTTTTGGAAGGGCCATCCTGCGTGACACTGCAGTGCCACTCCTAGATGGGCCCGGTGTTTGTGTCGGCCACTAGGGTCGCTAATCTTACTCACACAGCTACCTCATTGCGCCTCTTTTTTTCTTTGCGTCATGGGCTGTTTGGGGAGGGTTTTTTGGAAGGGACATCCTGCGTGACACTGCAGTGCCACTCCTAGATGGGCCCGGTGTTTGTGTCGGCCACTAGGGTCGCTTATCTTACTCACACAGCGACCTCGGTGCAAATTTTAGGACTAAAAATAATATTGTGAGGTGTGAGGTATTCAGAATAGACTGAAAATGAGTGTAAATTATGGTTTTTGAGGTTAATAATACTTTGGGATCAAAATGACCCCCAAATTCTATGATTTAAGCTGTTTTTTAGTGTTTTTGGAAAAAAACACCCGAATCCAAAACACACCCGAATCCGACAAAAAAAATTCGGTGAGGTTTTGCCAAAACGCGTTCGAACCCAAAACACGGCCGCGGAACCGAACCCAAAACCAAAACACAAAACCCGAAAAATTTCAGGCGCTCATCTCTAGTACGGAGCCATCTTGAGACTATGTGAGGGTGCCACCGTGGAATGCAGGAGTCTTCCACTTAGCTCCAGAGTGACCCACTTTTACCTGCCATTACAGAAGCATTTCCAGCATCCTGCACCACTACCCATTTACATTATGCACTAACCCACCGATGAGCTGTATGACACCCTCGCTCTGCTCCATCTACCTGTGTGTGTAACAGTGAGTACAGCTGTACCTGTTTATCTTCAGATAAAAACTGGTTAAGTAACTGGGCTATTCGTACTTGTGAAGCATCCACTGATGTTAACAAGGACACTGCTACATCCTCAGGCCTACAGACCCTTAAAAGCTGCAGAAACTAAACTTCAGAGACTCTTTACAGCCCACATTAGCCGTAATGTAACTGTTAATAAAAGATAAAATGTAAAGTCACTTTGCTTTAGGGAAATAGGATGCTGACACTTTCTGTTTGTATGGTGTCTCATTGGTCTCTCTAAAAAGGAACCAGCAATAGTCACACATCATTGCAGGGTCCCAACGTCCCTGGTAGCGATGCTCCATTTTCAGAATGGGATCCAGTCAGGATTCCAACAGTCGGCATCCCGGCTGTCGTAGTACGGACTCCTGAATCCCAAACACGGCTCGTAATGCTGGCTCCAGCATCATGAATGAGATTGCCATCCCGGCGCCCGAATCCCAACAGCTGGAATCCCGAGTGAGTGATGCCGGGCCACCGGAGAGGTAAGCCACGAGGAGAGGAGGTTCGTTTTAAGCTGTGGAGGAATGGTTAGGCTGTGGGAAGGGGGGGTTAGGTTTAGGCTCCACCGCGGAGGGTTAGGCTGTGGGGGGGCTTAGGTTTAGGCTGTGGTAAGGGAGGGTTAGGGGGTGAGGGGTAGCATGCTTATCTGACTCCAACCCATTAGAATGTCTTGGTGCAAATGTTCCCCCTGTGCATCACTTATACTATCCAGGTTGTCAGGGAAAATGTCTAGCTGCAAATGTAAAAAGGGGTGGGCTTCAGTATGCCGAATGTCGGGATCCCGGCGCACAGTATACCGGCGCCAGGATCCCGACACCCGGCATACCGACAGCTATTCTCCCTCGTGGGGGTCCACGACCCCCTTGGAGGGAGAATAAATAGCATGGCGCGCGTAGCGCGCCACCGTGCCCGCAAAGGGGATCCTTTGCGCTCGCCACACTGTTGGTATGCCGGCGGTCGGGCTCCCGGCGCCGGTATGCTGGTCGCCGGGAGCCCGGCCGCCGGCATACCATAGTACACCCGTAAAAAGTACATTTGAATATAAATATATATTTAAAGTGAAATTCTACAACCCACAGTCTTGTAGTTGTCCAATAGTTCATTCAGGACGGACATGTAGTTGGCCTCTATTCTGTTTCCTAAGAATCCGCGCACAGCAGCCGTGAAGGATCAAGAGGCAGACTCAATTTCTGTCAAATTAGCATTAAAAATGTTTAATCTGTAAGCAGATTCCTTGTATGGAGGCCAACAAATCTGCCTTATTTTAGCTTTACTTCGCTTAACTTCGGAAACTTTTCCATCAGATGACTGACAGCCCGGCCTTCTTTATCCAGAGCTTTCCCAGAATCCTTCATTAGGCCCAACTTATTGTGAAGCGGAGGTAAATATGACTGAATGCAGCTCAGCGAATGGAGTGCACGTAAAGTATTTCTCTCCAGCAACAGAGGTTTCTCTCTCTGGCCACTTCTTTGAGATATATTGGGATAGGAGCCAGCAAGCAACATGGGATCCAGAGCTAAGAGGAAGTTTCCGCCACCAGGACCATCACATGGGGAAGAATGAGGAAGATGAGGAGGGGGATTCTAATAACATAGAGGGTGAAGAGTCTGGTCAGGAAGCACACCCCATAGCACAGACAGAAGGGAGTCTTGCCGAGCATTTACTGTGATTAAATACTTTAATTTTGAATTTCGATTTTTCAAAATATCTCAAAAACCTTTACATGATATCACATTTCTGATTATATATTTGTGTTCTACATGTCAGATGCAAAATGACTGTGTTGAGTGGTGTTATCTTTACACAATTGTGCAGCAAACCACCCAACTCTCCTCTCAAGTTTCAAAGATTCAATCGGCAAGTCATGGCCACTGCTGGGAGCCTGATGTGTTGTCAGAAGGACTTACTGTAGATAAGTCAAGATAGCTCTAAAAACACAGGTAAATGCGCGGGGTGTTTTTTTCTAGTGGAAACGGCTCCTCCTGCAAATTCCCGGATCAAGTGATCCGGGAATCCTACCCGGGTAAGCTGTAAGCTGTATAGTGCGACACGGCTCCCGTTCACACTGTATGGAAGAGCGGCGCTGGGAGAGATCATGTGATCTCCCAGCGCCGCCCCTGCCCCGTCACTAGCAGCGTCACCAAGCCGGCAATATGCCGGGTTGGTGAGCGCAATGGGAAAGGGGGCTGAGCATGGGCTGCAGCCGGGTAGCACCCGTGTCAGGCTCCTGGCTGCGACCCGGGCTCGTAGGTGGAAAAGGGATATTAGTGAGAGAAACAGCAGAAGAATAGGGAGAAAAAGTGAGTACATGAGAATAATGGAGGAAGAGAAGGAGGTAGAGGAGGCAGTGAGTGTTGCATGCCCGGCAGCACGGATAAAAGCAGAAGGCTTGTCTTTCCAGAAGGACATGTAGAAGCAATGTATCATGACCTTATATAGGGGGTAATTCAGATCTGATCGTTGGGCAGTGATTTTTGCACTGCTGCGATCAGATAGTTGCCGCCTATAGGTGAGTGGATTTGAGCTGTGCAGGTGTGCGAACGCTTGTGTAGCAGAGCTGCACAAACTGATTTTGTGCAGTCTCTGCGCAGCCCAGGACTTACTCAGCCGCTGCGATCACATCAGCCTGTCCGGGACCGGAATTGATGTCAGGAACCCTCCCTGCAAACGCTTGGACACGCCTGCGTTTTTCCAACCACTCCCAGAAAACGGTCAGTTGCCACCCACAAACGCCTTCTTCCTGTCAATCTCCTTGCGAACGCCCGTGCGAATGGATCCTTCGCACAAACTCGTCTCTGACCGGCGATCCGCTTTGCAGCCGCCTGTTGCACCTGCGCATTGCGGTGCATACGCATGCGCGGTTCAGATCTGATCGCACGCTGTACAAAAACGCACAGCAGCAATTGGGTCTGAATTTCCCCCATAGTGCTGTCATCCAGAAGTGTGGGTGAGCAAGAAAGAGTCAAAGCGGCAGAGACTGAGGTGGCGGTGCTTGACCAGTACAGCTACCTCATCTAAAAATAAGATCTAAAAATGTGGTTTTAGAGATAAAATAAATATCACTTGGAAAATATATATAATTGGTCAGAATAAGTAAAATAATTTATTTAAAACAAAAAGAAAAGAAAAAAGCAATCTCCAATTAGCGCTGAAAAAGAGAGTCAGTTACAGTACATGTGGGGGGGTGGTCTTCTGTATGCCGAATGTCGGGATACCGGCGCACAGTATACCAGCGCCGGAATCCCGACACCCGGCATACCGACAACTATTCTCCCTCGTGGGGGTCCACGACCCCCCTGGATGGAGAATAAAATAGTGTGGTGCGCGTAGCACGCCACCGTGCCCGCAAGGGGCTCCTTTGCGCTCGCCGCGCTGTCGGTATACCGGCGGTCGGGCTCCCGGCGCCGGTATGCTGGTCGCCGGGAGCCCGAGCGCCGGCATACCGTACGACACCCCATGTGGGGGCATGTACTAAGCAATGATAAAAGTGGAGAAGTGAGCCAGTGGAGAAGCTGTACATGGCAACCAATCAGCTGCCCTGTATATGTTTATAGTATGCAAATTCTAAATGTTACGTCAATGCTGATTGGTTGCCATGGGCAACTTCTCCACTGGCTCACTTCTCCACTTTTATCACTGATTAGTACATGTCACCCATGGTCTCTTATGAATGTCCAAGCCTCTGCCCTGGGGCTGGCCTCACCCCCTGTGGTAATTGGCCACACCAACCAAGAATGTGACTTTGCTCTCCAAAGGCTCTGGTTTTGCGGATCGATTTGTGAAATCACTTGGAATTTATCAAATTTTTATTTAAAAAAATGTTTTTCAAAATTGAACTGGTTTGAGAAAGATTTTACGTGATTTGAGCGGCTTCACATTTGTGCAAAACGGCCTCAACCAACTTTGAACTGCAAACACCAAATATATTTGAAGCTTGCGTTAAACAAACTACCACTACTAAAAGTCTTTTTTCTTTTTTAAATGACTGAAAAATTATTTTTAATAGTGTTTTAAATGTAAAATCTTGCAAGCTACTATTTTTATCGGGTGTGGTTCATTAGGCCGACATGAGTTAGGTCAACATACATTAGGTTGACCACATTTGGTCGACATGATCACTAGATCGACATGGCCATTAGGTCGACGTGCTAGGTCGACATGGAAAAAGGTCGACGTGAGTTTTCCCCCACTTTTTTTGGTGTCGATTTCTTCGAAAGTTACGTGGAACCCCAATTAGTGCACCGTAACCCCACGCATGGCTCGCTTCACACGCCATGCTTCGGGCACAGGTTACTATTCCCAATTGTAGTTCACGTGGATCGTTAAGTATGAAAAAGGTCAAAAAATGAAAGAAATTGTCAAAAACTCACGTCGACCCTTTTCCATTTTGACCTAGTACATGTAGGCCTAACGGCCATGTCGACCTAGTGATCATGTCGACCAAATGGTGACCCAATGTATGTCAACCTAACTCATGTTGACCTAATGATTGCCATCCATTTTTGGGGGTCATTCCGACCCGATCGCTCGCTGCAGTTTGTCGCAGCTCAGCGATCGGGTCGGAACTGTGCAAGTCAAAAAATTAAAAAAAATTGTCAAAAACTCATGTGGACCATGAGGCAGAGGCTGTCGCTGGGCGGGAGGGGGCTGGACGGCGGCATTAAGCCGCCGTTTAGGGAGAGCGGTCCGGCCAACGCAGGTGTGGCCGGACCGTAGGGGGGGTGGGAGGTGGCGGCTGCGTGACGTCACACGCAGCCGCTGCAGGCCGGGGAGCGATGAGTAGCTCCCGGCCAGCACGCTAAAGCTATGCTGGCCGGGAGCTACTCTTGAAGTGCAAAGGCATCGCCGCTGTGCGATGCCTTTGCACTTCTGTGTGGGGGGGGGGGGGGGGCGGCACTGACATGCGGGGCGTACTAGCCCTGTGCTGGGCGTCCCCCCGCATGTCAGTGTGAATGATCGTAGCTGTGCTAAATTTAGCACAGCTACGATCAACTCGGAATGACCCCCTTTATCTCAACTCTGGAACAGCTAACCTCAACCACAAATGGTGAACTGCGAATGGAGAACGGCAAATTTCTAAATGCATATTCTTATCGGTGTTTAGAGCCGATTATACTGCTCGAGGCCTTCGAAGCAGAAAAGTTCCGTACAATTTTTAACTATTTTTTAATTTTTTTAGCCTGTCTATTTATTGCAAAGTCCAGATGGAGAACGTGTGTGCACGGAGCACGGGAGTGGAGGATTGATTTGTTTTTATGTATTTTTTTTAAAGCTATTGATTGTTTAGACGTGGGGGAATCCATGGTATAATATGTCAGATATGATTTATAGAGAGACCTGTAAACGGGAGAGTTCTCTCCCTGAGGTCTTATTCTGTTGATGTACAAAAGAGGACGTACAGACGGAGTGCAGGCGGTGAGCAGAATCCTGTGTCATTGATGAATCTCAGGTTCAGGGAGTATGACCAGATTAATCAATAACTATGTAAGGTTTATGTTGTGCCTGCACAGAGGTCTCAGATGTCGCAGAGTGATACACATCAGATTATCAATACTAACAACAACTTCCTAATCACTGTTTAATAATTACCAGTATATAATTAATAACGTGTTTGCTGAGAAACATTTCCAGATGTGGCGATACCTAAAGATTATAGGATCAAAGGTTTCATACTGTACATATCAACTGATGGATGAACTGATCACAACGTTCCTCTCTCTCTCTCTCTCTCTCTCTCTCTCTCTCTCTCTGTCTCTCTCTCTCTATATAATATATAATATGGATATACTCGGCACTCCAATGCTTGTTAAGAACAACAAACGGCCAGGTGCCCTCAGAAGCAATTAATTTGCTGCACGTAGTCATGTAAAACAAGTGGCATTCTTAAGTCTTATCAGGGCTCTTTCTAGACAATTCTAAAATGAGCCCCCTCCCCCCCTCCCAGGACCCCCCCGCCCCCCCCCCCCCGTGAGGGCCGTGGTCTAGCTAAAATGGGCTCATTGCCAGCGGCTCCATGTTCTGGGTTCCGTGCTCGTTGCTAGGGGTTCCATGCTCATTGGCAAGGGTTTCATGCTCGTTGCCAGGGGTTTCATGCTCTGGGTGTAATGCTCGTTGCCAGGGGTGTATACTCATTGGCGACAGGCCGCCAGCACTGCTATCCTGCTACCCCTCATGAAATGATTCCATTGCAATGTGACATCTTGACGCAACCGCATCATTTCATGTAACTCTACCCCCTGAGCAGACTATTATGGGAGGGAGGAGGGGGAGCAGGTTAGCATCCAGCAGGTGTCACTGTGGGCGATCGCATGGCTCGCCCACCGCTACAAACGGCATTGAGTCTTAACATGTAAATAAATGAGCTATCATCGCATATCTATCTATCTATCTATCTATCTATCTATCTATCTATCTATCTATCTACAGTATATGTTACTAAATACATCGATGCCTCAGTGCCCATCTCCTCAGCAGCTCTACCTCTCCTAGCCCCATCTCTTCCCCACCCCTCCCATTCCAACCCCATCCTCTCCTGTTATACATACCCCCCCTTCTTGTTCCAGTCCGCTTCTCACCTATTGCTGTGGGGCACCCATGTACAGCACAGCTACTGTAACATGCACTTTGCACGCAATGGGAGTTTGGACTCACTCTATTATTATTATTATTATTATTATTATCCTTTATATGGTGCCATAAGGGTTCCGCAGCGCCCAATTACAGAGTACATAAACAAATAATCAAAACAGGAAAACAGCAACTTACAGTTGACAATATAGGACAAGTACAGGGTAAATAAACATAGCTACATCAGCAGACGACACTGGAATAAGTATCAGGTGGCAGAAGACTGCTGGATGTGGTGCAGTTGAGGATTATTAAAGTAAGAAAAAGGATAAGCACATGAGGGAAGAGGGCCCTGCTCGTGAGAGCTTACATTCTAAAGGGGAGGGGTAGACAGACATAGGTGACACAGATGGGGTACATAGAGAGCGTGGAACAGAGGATTAGGATGAGATTTGGCTGGGTTTGGTGAAGAAGTGGGTCTTGAGAGCCCGTTTGAAGTTTTGTAGAGAGGTGGAGAGTCTTAGGGGGAGAGGTAGGGAATTCCAGAGAAGTGGTGCAGCACGTGAAAAATCTTGGAGATAGGAGTGGGAGGAAGTAATCCGTAGGCAGGAGAGTCGGCGTGCATTAGCCGAGCGAAGAGGACAGGTGGGAATGTAAAGGGAGATAAGGTCAGAGATGTAGATGGGAGAGGAGTGGGTGAGTGCTTTGTAAGCGAGTGTGAGAAGCTTGAAATGGATTTTGAAAGGGAAGGGGAGCCAGTGAAGGTCTAGTAGGAGAGGAGAGGTAGACGTAGTGCGTTTGGTGAGGAAAATGAGCTGGGCAGCAGCATTGTGGATAGACTGGAGTGGAGAGAGGTATTTGTCAGGAATGCCAGTCTGGAGGAGATTACAGTAGTCCAGTCTGGAGATGACCAGTGAGTGGATAAGGGTCTTAGTAGCATCCTGGGTCAGAAATGGTCTGATCCTGGAAATATTATTTGGATGAAAACGGCAGGATTGTGAGAGGTGCTGAATGTGTGGTTTGAAGGAGAGGGAGGAGTCAAGGATTACTCCAAGACAGCGCACTTGGGGGCTAGGGGAGATAGTAGTGCCATCAATAGATAATGAGATTGTAGGAGGTGAGGTTATGCGGGAGGGAGGGAAGATGATCAGCTCGGTCTTAGACATGTTAAGTTTAAGAAAGTGCTGGGACATCCAAACAGAGATAGCAGAGAGACAGTTGGAGATACGAATGAGGAGAGCAGGGGAGAGGTCTGGAGAGGAAAGATAGATTTGAGTGTCATCAGCATAGAGATGATATTGGAAACCAAAAGAACTAATGAGCTTACCTAGTGAGGACATATAGAGAGAGAAAAGAAGAGGACCAAGGACAGAACCTTGGGGTACACCTACAGTTAGTGGAAGTGAGGGGGAGGTGGAGTCATGAGAGGAGACAGAGAAGGAATGGTCAGAGAGGTAGGAAGACAGCCAGGAGAGGGCAGTATCACGCAGACCAATGGAGTGAAGGATTTGCAGTAGGAGAGGATGGTCCACAGTGTCAAAAGCAGCAGAGAGATCAAGAAGAATAAGTAGAGATTAGTGGCCCTTAGATTTGGCAGCATGGAGGTCATTGCATACTTTTGGATGGGCAGTTTCAGTGGAGTGGAGAGGACGGAAGCAAGACTGGAATGGGTCAAGCAGTGAGAGTGAGGAAAGAAAGGATGTAAGGCGGTTATAGACAATATGCTCAAGGAGTTTGGAGGCAAAAGGGAGGAGAGAGATGGGTCGGTAGTTGGAGAGAGTGTTTGGATCAAGGGTAGGTTTTTTAAGAATAGGAGAGATGAGTGCATGCTTGAAGGCAGAGGGGACAGTGCCTGATGAGAGGGAGAGATTGAGAAGGTGGGAAAGATGGGAACAGGCAGAAGGAGAGAGGTAGCGAAGGAGGCGGGAGGGGATAGGGTCAAGTGGGGAGGTGGTGAGGGGACAGGAACAAATGAGGGCCATGACTTTCTCTCCAGATGCATGGGAGAAAGATGTCAGAGTTGGTGGGAGGGATGGGGAGGGGTGGTAAAGGATGGGAGGAGGTTGGTTGTTGATGGTCTGGTGTGATGTGATGTCCTGACGTATGGAGTCAATTTTGGATGTGAAGTAAGTGGCAAAGTCAAGAGCAGAGAGTGAGGAGGGGAGACGAGGTGGAGGTGGGCAGAGGAGTGATTTGAAAGTGGCAAAGAGGCGCCGGGTGTTGGAAGACTGGGAGGAGATGAGGTTCTTGAAGTATGACTGTTTAGCAAGAGAAAGGGCAGCACTGAAGGATGAGAGCATAAGTTTGAAATGGAGGAAGTCTGCCTTAGAGCGTGATTTCCTCCAGTGTCGCTCAGCAGTACGTGAGCATTTTTGCAGATATCTGGTGCATTTGGTGTGCCAGGGTTGAGGTGTTAATTTGCGAAGGTGAATAGTGGTTGGTGGAGCAACAGAGTCAAGAGCAGAAGTAAGCGATACATTGTATATAGAAGTTGCTTGTTCAGGGCATGAGAGAGAGAGAGAGAATAGGAGAGAGAAGTGAGTCAAACAGAAAGTTAAGGAATGTGGTGTCAATAGCCTCAATGTTACGCTTAGTGATGGTAGCCTTAGGAGGTAGAGATGGGGAAGCAGAGAGAGATAGGTTAAAGAAGAGCAGGTGGTGGTCAGAGAGGGGAAATGGGGAGTTGGAAAAATCAGAAATATCACAACGGTGAGTGAAGACCAGATCCAGCGAGCTCCCATTCACATGGGAGGGTGAGGAGGTCCACTGGGAGAGACCAAGTGAAGAGGTGAGGTTAAGGAGTTTAGAGGCAGGGGATTGTGTGGGGATGTCGATAGGGATATTTAGGGAAATCCCCTAAATAATGGAGGGAATGTCAGAAGAGAGGAAGTGAGGAAGCCAGGAAGCAAAGTTGTCGATGAATTTGGAAGCAGTGCCAGGGGGGCGGTAAATGACAGCTACTCTAAGATGGACTGGTTGAAAGAGGCGTATAGCATGGACCTCAAATGTAGAGAATGTAAGGGATGTTCTGGTGGTATGAGTTGGTAGGAGTAACTAGAAGGTAAAAGAACCCCAACACCACCCCCATGGCGACCTCCAGGTCGGGGTGTATGTGTGAATGTGAGGCCCCCAGCAGAGAGAGCAGCAGGAGAAGTAGTGTCAGAGGGCGTAATCCAAGTTTCAGTAATGGCTAGTAGGTGTAGGGAGTTGGAAATGAAAAGGTCATGAGTGGGGACCAGTTTGTTACAAACAGATCTGGCATTCCAGAGGGCACAGGATAGGGGGTATGAGTTTGTGGGAGAGATGTGAATGAGATTATCAGGGTTGCTGTAGCGATGAGGTGAGATTAACTTTGAGGGCAGGAATGATGAGAGAGTGGTAATGGTGCGGGTGCCTGAGCTAGGAGGGGAAACTGCAGGAGGTGGGCAGGGAGGGAGTTCAGTGTGATGTGGATGGGGGTGTGGGGAGGTGACAGGGAACGGAGGGAGGGAGCAGGGCTGAGTTGTGGAGTAGCAGGACCATGGGGCAGAGGTGAGTGAAAGTGGGGTAACAGGAAAGGAGTGGACAGGAAACAGAGGGATGGAGGGGAGAGAGGAGGAGGTGTAGAAGACTAGGGGGGAAGGATAAAGATACATGATTAGTCTATGCATGCATGTGTCACAAACACCATCAGGTCATCATGCAAGCATCCATGATGACCTCCTATGAATGAGGGTAATAACCACCTCTATAGTTACTAGTTTCACTTACTCCTGGTGAGATTGTTGTCTTTTATTTCTATGGAAATAGAAAGTGAGATAGCATCTAACACAGCCCTCTTGTGTTACGATGAATATGTTATTGTATAAGAAAGTGCTGAACGATGGTTTGGGTAGTGTTGTGTTTAGCTGGCACTATAGGTGGAGGTGATTGCAGCTTAGGTGGTCTATTTATCAAGGCTCCTTGCTCATTGCAGTGATGGAAAATTTTGGTTTGTGCAATTTAGCGTTTTATTTTTTTAAATGACCAGGCCAGGTGAGCGATGGTCAGCTTCCTCTTGCATTAGAGCTTCTTTCACATGTTAGGCGTTGGTCAATTGGTGTGAGTGTGCACATCAGCTGCAGGTTTACCACATCCCAGCAGTATATAACATGCATACAGAGGTGTATCTCCCTATTGGCCAGGATGGCACTTGCCAGGGGCGCCGGCCAAGCGGTGGGGTGGGGGGTGGGGGTGGCGCCGCCCGGCAGTGCCACCCGCGCCATGGGGTAGAATGACATAATAGTTCTCACTGAGTACATCCCTTAGCAGTGCTCATCCACTGCCGGACTCTCAGAAGCGTATTGCACTCTCACACTCTCTGTGACTACAGTCACAATGATGGTAAATATAGCCGGGGAGCGGAGCACTTCCAGGTATGGGGAGGGGCGAGGCACCTCCTCTTCCTCATCCGCTCCCCTTCTCATTGGTCCCACGTGGTTTGTCACCAACCACCAGCCACTACAATCAGCACCAGTCAGCAGTGCAGCATGAGCACACCTATACATTTTCTGAGTTACCGTAGCTGCACTGCATGGTCTATCCTGGCAGTCTGGATCACAGCTTACAAAGAGATCTGTATGGAGAGGTATCTAGACCAGTGACTGCCTGTCCAGCTGTGTTGAAACTACAAGTCCCAGCACACCTTGTCAACTGGATTTGCTGGGACATGTAGTGCCATCACACCTAAAGAGGGGTTTTTAACTCTATGTATGTCTGCATATGTCCCCTCAGTGTCACTGCCTGCACCCTCCTTGTAATTCCCCCTCAGTGTCCCTGCCCACACCATCCCTGTAATTCCCCCTCAGTGTCCCTGCCTGCACCCTCCTTGTAATTCCCCCTCAGTGTCCCTGTCCGCATTGTCAAAGTCGAAAAATATTGCAGAACACACATTGCGTACAAACCACACACACATGCCCAGTGAAAAGTTAATAGTAAGATGAATACTTGATGTAAGAAGTACACATAGATAAAAAAAAAAGTTTTTTTTTCTTTTACCTCTAAGATTTAGCTAACTCTGCTTACTATAAGATAGCCATTGAAATGCAAATTAACCTGTGTAACTGCTTTTTCTTAGCAGTGAACAACCCTCTTGAACAGGCAGTCAAAAGCACACAGCATTGATATGCAAATTAGAAGCACTAAATGGGTAAATGAGTTTCATAGGAGACCAGTGAATGATACATATATATAATATTATAATTATGTGTATATTTATATCAGTGTATGTTCTGCAAGATAGCTATCCAATCTGAATCATATCATTTAAATTATTGATTATTGCTAGAGTCATTATAGATCTGTGTGAAACCGGAGATATTTTTGTTACTATATAGTTAAAACTAAAATAAGTATTTAAGGAAGTAAGAGTAAAATCACAAAACGCAGTTCTGGCCCAGTAGAGAGAGGGTTTATACAGAAAGAATGGGTGTTGTGTTAAGTGAGCAATTATAGTTAATATTGCTCACATTTATAGAAATTGTATGATTTGTGCTATTGCGGACGTACGGTTTTGTACACGTGTCTCGGACAAAGTACGGAACTGCACACGTGGCGTAAGCACGGTCGCGTGTTTACGCAAATTGCGTAAGAATACGGTCGCTAAATACAAATTACACAATAGTTTGTTTAGTTTAAAGGTGGGACAGTAGCGACGCTACAATACCACCAATCTACCCGGTTTCTAAAGAAATTTAGTATAAAAAAACAAAGTTTAGTATAAAACTCTTATTTACTGTATTGCCTCTGGGAGTAAAACTGTTTATCTGAATGAAAGTTAATTTTCTGTACAGAAAAACCAAAGTGTATTTGAGTGAGCGAACGTGAGTGAGCGAATGTAACATTGAACGTAGTGGACCCCAGGAATTCGGGATCCCGTCGAAGTGGTACACCGAGTGAGTGGAGACTCGGTGGCGTGAGGCAGCTGACTCATGTTAATATAGATTGAAGTACAAAGGAGCAAGGTAGCAGAGTACCGCAGACCAGGAGGTCAGCGAGGTTTAGAGTACCATGGCCCAGGAGGTCAGCGAGGTTTAGAGTACCGCGGCTTAGGAGGTCAGCGAGGTTTACCCATGTAGGTTTTTTTTATACGCTGCGGCTGAGGTTTCGCAGCCTGAAAATCGATTCCATTGGTCGTATTGCGGATAAGTAACAAGTACCTATACGCTGTGCGATTGGACCGCGCGTTTGTGGGTGCAATATTTAGCGCAACGTGATACTCTTTTTACAAGCTTTGCGTAAAATCGCGGTATCATTAGCGCTGTATGTAGCATTCGCAAGCGTGATTTGTGTATAATAAAGGTTTAGGGAGTTTTCGCTGGCCTCTCTCAGGAAAACTCCAACGGCCTATGGCCCTCGTTCCGAGTTGTTCGCTCGGTATTTTTCATCGCATCGCAGTGAAAATCCGCTTAGTACGCATGCGCAATGTTCGCACTGCGACTGCGCCAAGTAACTTTACTATGAAGAAAGTATTTTTACTCACGGCTTTTTCTTCGCTCCGGCGATCGTAATGTGATTGACAGGAAATGGGTGTTACTGGGCGGAAACACGGCGTTTCAGGGGCGTGTGGCTGAAAACGCTACCGTTTCCGGAAAAAACGCAGGAGTGGCCGGGGAAACGGTGGGAGTGCCTGGGCGAACGCTGGGTGTGTTTGTGACGTCAACCAGGAACGACAAGCACTGAACTGATCGCACAGGCAGAGTAAGTCTGGAGCTACTCTGAAACTGCTAAGTAGTTAGTAATCGCAATATTGCGAATACATCGGTCGCAATTTTAAGAAGCTAAGATTCACTCCCAGTAGGCGGCGGCTTAGCGTGTGTAACTCTGCTAAATTCGCCTTGCGACCGATCAACTCGGAATGAGGGCCTATATTTACTGGAAAGGGTAAGTTATTCCCAGAAACTTCCAGTAAATAGAGGTAACATAGGGGCCCTAGGTTGGGTACATTGCCTTCGCAGTACTACCATACAGTGTATGGTAGTACTGGCCAACGTGGGCGTGAGTGGGTGAAAGCACTCGGAGAACTTTCACCGTTGCCTTATATTGAGTATTTTTTTTTTTTTTTTGTGGGATTAGCCGAAAGGGCAATACCTGCAAAATATGGGGGCCAGTTGCTCAAGTAAGGGACGTGCAACCAGGGTTCAGGTTGACATACCGCGGCCCAGGGGGTCAGCGAGGTTCATTTAGAGTACCGCGGCTCAGGAGGTCAGCGAGGTTCATTATGTGTGAACAGTATGGTTCACACACAGAAGTTTTATGCAATGAATGGGAACGTATGACTGCGGAAGATAGGGAACCATTCCCTAAGGTAGGCAGTTTTGAACCAGAGGTATTGCAGAATTTAAGAATTAGGATATGTCTAATAAAATCCAGAAAACAAAGGATTAGACATACAGATTGTTTAAACTTATGGCAACAAGAAGGGGATATGCAAGGGAAATTAACATACGCAGCAGGTTCCAAACCTAGCGGGAATGAGAACACAAACACACCATTGTCGACACAGGTCGAAGGGGAACAGAAGGCTACAGTCAATGATACATCCGTAAATGATAGTAATATGAAAGAGCAATGTATTAACCCTAACTTTTGCAAAATGTATCCTGTTTTGAAGTCTCTCCAAGGTTTTAGGTCACAGGAAGATGAAGGATTCAGCCAAATCGCAGCTCTCCTCCAAGCAGTCACCTTGCAGGAAACTCAGGTGGGGCCTGTCCAACCAGATAGTGCAGTAACAATATTCCCCAATGAAAGAACGGGTGAGGTCACAGCTACCGCTAAGTGTGAGACAGTTCATTGCACAGAGACAACAACACCTCACTGTAAACAGATTAGGAACGGAAGGGTAGAATTACACCCTGTCTTGGAAATAGTAACTCCCAATGGGGGAACCGATAGTCAGGGAATAATCCTCACCAGGAATAATGCAATGTATTGCCCGTGGCCCAGAGATGAGCTGCGATCAATCATTTCAGAATTCTCCGACCCTCGGAAGCATGTAGCCAGATGTCAGAAATTTTTCAGAAGATCTGGGTAATACGCATGAACCGACAAACAAACACTGGCGGATATTTTTGAAAGCGTGCCTACCTCCCAATATTGACACCCAAAAATGTATCACTGATTGTAGATTAGAGTCGAATAGTCTTATGACTGACAAAACACAATCAGGAGAACTCAGAGCAAATTAACATGCAACTAGAGTTGTTTTTCCCCACAACTGTTAAGTGGAGAAAAATAAAAAAAATTCTCCATAAAACAGAGGGAAAATGAAATGACATCTGAATACTTCCATCAGGACCTGCAAATAATAGATAGATACATGGGGGTATCAGATACAGGGAACGATGCGAATTACAGAGAGGTAGCTGTTTCTGTATTAATGGACGGACTCAATCAGACAGTAAGGGACAGGGTACAAACATTTTTTGCCTGATTGGAGAGCTTGTCGTAGAGAGTGCGCGATTGAACACCATAAGAATATTGCTAGACGTAGAGAACTGCAGGAGAAGAGGCTGAGGATTGAAAGTATGCAGGCTCTTACACCAAAGTCTCATCAGCCCAAACCCCAAAACCCTAGTAGTAACAAAAGACCGAGAATATGATACATTTGTAAAAATAAAGGACATTTTGCTAGAGATTATAAGAGTAGTACAGCACATAGCCAATATAGACCCCTAGACGGAGTAAACAAGCCACGTTATTAAACACATAGACGGGATCAAGGGACATATATTAAGGAATCACGAGCCACATATATAAAACACAGATTCGGTTAATGGGAAGAACAGAATAAATGCAACTTTACCCTTTTGACAGAACTTACTGGGGTTAGGAGGAGGCCTCTAAACTTCTGCTTCTCTCTCTAGCAGAAGTGACCTCTAAGTAACTTAACAGGAGTTTTGTTAGAGATGGTAAACATATAGAGTGCTCCCACCCAGGAAGCACAAAATATGTTAGATACACACGAAGACCAATGTTGCATTTCACTGTTTTAGATGCATGTCCATCACAGGTAGAGGAAATTATCTCAAGGATACCGGGTTCCCTATGAACTTAGAATGGACAAGACACTGGATTGATGGCTGGGATAGTCCCAGTAGAGATATAACACACATAGAATTTTTTTTAAGGGGAACAGACCGATTAGGGAATCATTCCCCGTAGTGCCCAATCCAGATGTCAAACTTTGTAAAATCTTCTTTGCCTTTACAAGCTTACCTGTTACTAAACTCTATGTGATTGGTTTCCAAAAGCTCCCTCTTCATCCTCTTACGGTCACCGACAGGATAACAGTTCAAACGTCACATGCCTACTCGGTCTTTTCAGAGTTCTGCCCAAACCCAGTATATCTCACCAGCATAGGGACACCAGTATCAGTGTGCCTGGCCATGCACAAAGGGTGGAGAATGGGAATACTGGTGAAGGGAGACTGTGCATAAATACCGATATACATGATGGTGTGACAGCCTGATGGTGAACGCAAATCTGACAAATTTTCTTTTTATTATTTCCCCTTTCTTTTCACTTTCCACAGATGGTTTACTTCACACAACTGATAATACACAACAGTTAAACACATTGAAATGCAAGATTTATGTTCCCTACAGAAAGGTCGCAGACCCGGAGAGAACCCGTGACAAAGAGCAGAGTGTAGAGAACATCGTATCACTGGAGTGTCTGTTCCGGGAAGGTTGAGACGGCACCTGAGCGCAGAGAACAACAAGACCAGAGGCGGTTGTCGCACCAGTTTTTCTTTCTCCATCTCCCACTACCCTCCTTCTCTCCTTCTCTTTCTCCCCCTTCTTGTTTCCCTTCTCTTCCCTTAAACAAGATGGACTTACCCCAAGAGACTGCGTTCCGGGTTTTCCTGTTAATCCTGATGTTGACCAGGACAGTCTGTTTCGGTGAGGGTCCCAGAGAGGTCGAGAAGGGATCTGGAATGGGTTCTGATGGCGAGGATGGATTTGTAGAATCACAAGAGCAACACATCACTCGAGCAAAGGCGAGTATCAGAAAGCGCTCTGGTAGTCAAGGAGCTCAGAGGCACTGTGAAGGGTTATTGTCTGAGGAAAATTGCATTTGTAGAAATTGTGAGAACATAGTCGAGGATGGGTGCATCCAAAGATGTCAGTCCAGCCTTAATATCAACATGGACCGTCATCCATTGAGTGATTACCACTCACTAGTGGGTAAGGTCTTAAACCAGACAGAATGCTGGGTGTGCTCACAAGTACATCAAGGTCAGAGCAAGTCAGGATTAGTACCATACCCTTTAGCAATAGATGAGGTACTCGAATTACGGGGTGGGAGACCGGTGGACAAGAAATTTAATATTTCTAGGCCCCCTAGCTTGAAGCTCCACCAGTATCATGTAGATAGATCCTTAGTGTGTTTCAACATTTCCAATTACCAAAAACCGGGAAATTGGGAGGTGACGTGGAATAACCAGACAATGACCTTTTCACACAGAGCTGATAGGATACCCATAGACTCTGAACTTGTACGCCAAATAGCCAATAGTGGAAGGTATTTCCGGTATAGGTATACTCGAGGAAGCAAGACCATGTGGGTTGGAAAAGTATCACCAGGGTACTGTGCTCATATCATCCAGCCCGATACTTGTACAGAGCAGATGGGAGAACTAGGGATTGGGTTTTTCACTTGGAAAGTTTGCAATATGGTGATGTCATATTTTGTCCCCTATGTTCTCCCTGATGATGCCTATTTCATATGTGGGAGGAAGGCGTATAAGTGGCTTGCCCTGAGCTCAGAAGGATTGTGTTATATTGGAAGAGTGTTGCCAGAGGTCATGACCATAACCCATGACAAGATGAAAGAGGTTCACCGCAGTGCTCAAGCTCCTTATACTCATACTCACTATGAACACATCGTCAAGAGACACCTCATAGAGAGGACAGAGCACGTAGCCTCTGATTTGATCCACAAATCCACCGGGATTCAATTCCTTCTCGCATTAGACATCACCCGTACTGCCAGAGGAATTATAAATTATAGGTATATCCATGCGCTAGCGAACTTGATAGATAATATCACTGAGATGTATGACGACACCTTCAGGTATACAGGAAGGGAGTTACAAGCTTACAAGACGGAACTGATTCAGCACAGGATGGTCCTTAATTATATCACAGCCGTGACGGGTGGGTACTGTGTCACTTTAGCAACTCAATATGGTGTGAAGTGCTGCACATATATTACAAACAGCACTGACAACCCCACAGAGATTATCGATCAAAAGATGGATGATATGGGGGCGTGGCCTAGACACTGCAGAGAGAGAGGTCTAACAATTCCTGAGCTCCTGCAATAGCCGGCATATAAACTCTTTTATCAGGGTGAATCCTCTCCTGAACCTCCCTAAACACCTATCCTACAGCTGCTGATTATATGCTGGACAGGGAGGCTAAACCTGAAAGCCGCTGTGACTCTTTTCCGCCCGCGGCCTACTCCGCAGTTTGGAACCGGGGCCTCAAGTTTGGAGCCTGCCCGACTCCGAGCTCCAGACTCGCGGGACGGCCCAGAAGAAGCACGGGAAATCGTGCCTCTACACCAAGGCCCGCCATCGTTCCACCCCTCCTCTGATTAGGGTACCGGCCAGACCTACAGCGGGACCGCTGCTCAACCCCCCAGCCGACAGTGAACGCTCCGGGAGCCTGCCTGCCGTGCCTGTCTGCTGCCGGCGGCCATCTTGCGGACCGGAGGTAAGAGGCGCCGCACGGCCATACACAGCCCACTCATACCTCGCGGTCCCTAACTGCCTCCCGCCTCGCCTCCTGCCCGTCCAGCGTGACCTGGCCCCGGAGACCCGCACACCAAGGGGACACTGAGGCGTTCGGCAACCCGCCGCGTGATCCCCCCGCATCTGTCCCCGTCCCGACCTCCCGGGCACCCCAGACCTCTCCAGCCAAACAACTACACCTGGGCCTGCACGCTCAGAATCCCGGAGAGTACCTGGGTGATACAGCTGCCGCAGCAACCTAACGGAGTGTCAGCCGGCGGGCGACTCCTACGTAAAGAGGACTCCCTCCAGCTGTCCTACCCGTCTCTTCCTCTATCCATCCCACCCTGCAAGCCACCATTTCAGCTTTCCCCCATATCCCAGCACCAGGGGGGCTGAACCCACTAACACCTGAAACCAGCACCCACTCCGGAGAAGGGTCGGCGGAACAGCTTTAGTGGCTGCGTGCGGCGATCACCATACTCCGCACCCAACACACAGCCCACCCCAGACCCCACGAGATCGGAGGCCAGAAGCACTCTCAGTATCCCTGCCGCACCACCCTCGGGACAAAACCAGACCCCTTACCCCTCCGGTCTGGCAGGCCTGATTGTCAGCCCGCCCAGCTCAGCTTTGTCCCGGCAATCACATCCTCCGGATCTATGACCTCAATGACCTCAACAATGTGAGCGCTCTTTAACCTGTCTACCGCCACTCATGCTTGTCTAAATAACACGTAATACCCTTCAATGTGACTGAGCACCCCTGTTTCACTATTACCAGCTGATTGGACCCTCCACTGAGGCACGTCTCTCCGAGTATCCTAGGTGCGTTGCTACTGACGAGAAATGGCTCCTACAAAAAAAAAGGAGACAATTCCCCCGAAAGTCGCCTACCCCTCGCGAAAATCCCTTCAAATCTCCCCGCTACAAAATGCTCCTTCCCCCTCCGCCACACTGGACCTCTTGGGATCAAGTGTCCTGTCCACAGCTCTCTCAGTATCGGGAGTAGACTGCGAGTCGGATGCCCCTCTAACCGTGAGATCCCTCTGCCAGATACTTTCTGCCTTCAAATCTGAACTCTCTAAAGATCTGACCTCTGCCATTCGTGAGGTCAAAACTGAGCTGGTAGCTCTGGGAGACAGGACGGATCAATTGGAACGCAAGATGGAGGAATTGGTCACCTCCCACAACGACCTACTCTCATCTCACGATCGCCAACAACAAGATCTGGATCAATTCAAATCCAAATTGGTGGATATGGAGGACAGATCAAGGCGGAACAACATCAAAATTCGAGGCATCCCTGACTCAGTTACCAACTCTGAACTGGAAGCCTACGCCACTGTCTTATTCAAGAAACTTCTCCCAAAGGCGGATGCCTCGGAACTCCTGATTGACCGCATTCACCGCCTCCCCAGACCCCGAACCATCTCATCCGACCTTCCTAAAGACACCCTCCTTCGAGTCCATTTCTTCCCAGTTAAGGAACGCATTATGAGGGCCGCTAGAGAATCCAAAAATTCAGACACACTGGGGGGACTTCAGATTTTCCAAGATTTCTCTGCAGCTACCATAGCGAAGAGACGTGCTTTCACCCCCATCACCCTTGCTTTGAGAGCCCACGACATCCACTACCGCTGGGGATTCCCAGTTAAACTGATAGTCTCATACGATGACTCGACCTACATAATTTCCTCCCTAGATGCAGGTGTGAAATTATTGATGGACTGGGACATCTCCGTCTCGAAGCCGTCTACATCGTCGCGTGCTGCTAACGTCAGCCATGATTGGTCGAACAACTGAATCACTGGACCGCCGAGCTGGGTCTTTTCGGAATCCATGCACCAGAACCTCCGATTCACGGAGGCTGTAGACCTCCTCCCCCCTCAGTGTGGGGAGTTGAAAATATCCTTTTTATGCTCCTTTCTACAATTGCAATGTTGTGCCTTAATATAAGTTTGTTTTCTAGGTCTACAAGTTACGGGGTTACTCCCTCTCATGTTGTTCAAATGTTGTTATATTTTAAGGGGCGACACGTTGCCCAGTTATTTACTGACACCTATTAATTACCTACTTGTACCCTAGGGGGCGTATGTTCCTAATTAGAGAAGCCTACAATAGATCCTCACGCCCTAAGGTTACTCTCTTAGAAGTTGTTTTGGAGTGGCGGCGCAGGTCAATCCAGCCCGCCTCACCTTTTTCTGCACTACTGCTTTCCCCAAAATTTTTTCCCCTTCCCCTGCAGTAGTCATGCAGGTCCAATATACCGGACCTTTTCTTTTCGTTGTTTACCTCCTCCTCTCCTGTTTTATTCTCGACCCATGTATCTCCCACATGTTCCCCCCCTCCTCGAGCTCCAGACTCGATCCATATCCCTGGCTACCAACGCCTATTTGCACTCGGAGCAGATACGCTCCAATAGATATCCACAGACCCCTCTTTCTCATGCCTAATATAGATTTCCAATGTTGAACCTTATATCTCTTAATGTCAAGGGACTGAATTCTCCCAACAAACGCAGATTGGCCCTCTCTTTCTTCCACCAGCAAAAAGCTGATGTCGTAGCTTTGCAAGAAACCCATTTCTCTTCTGTTAACCCCCCCCTCTTTAAAGATAGCCATTTCCCAGTGGGGTACTATGCTAATGGCCCATCCAAAAGAAACGGAGTAGCCATCCTTTTTAACAAAAATGTCTCCTTTTCCCTACACTCTCAACTTTCAGACAAAAATAGCCGATATATTATCATAACTGGCCTCCTCAATGACAAACCGGTTACCCTGGTATCCCTATACGCACCTAACTCTAACCAGGTCCCCTTTTTGCGAAAATTACTCCTTACTATACGAAATGCACTAAAAGGATCTTTGGTAGTTCTGGGTGACTTTAACCTGGTTTTGGACCCTAAATTGGACAAGTCCCGCCAATTCCCCCAACCTGTTCCAACCACTATCTCTGGCCCCTCCCTAGCCTTCCGCAACCTACTTGCAGAATTCGACATATACGATATCTGGAGGACACAATTCCCCTCAGGTCGAGAATACACATTCCACTCCCTTGTCCATAACTCCTATTCCAGAATAGACCTGATTTTATGTGATAAATGGTCTCTCCAGAGAACTGATAGCGTGGATATTTTACCAATCACATGGTCGGACCATGCCCCAGTTCTCTGGAAATGGAACCTCCAGGGCACCTTCAATCCTCCCCGACATTGGCGCCTTTATCCCTACCTACTAAATAACCCCTTGTCTAAAAAAATAATCTCTGACTCTATTGACTCCTATTTAACCACTAATTCCCCTCAAGATACCTCTCCTATCAATCACTGGTGTGCTTTTAAAGCCGTTACCCGTGGAGCCGCCATTCAGGCCGGCGCCACTCTCAAAAAACAAGCCCTTCAAAAGCAGAAGACTCTGGAGGATGACCTGTTGGACCTTGAGACTAAGAATAAGGCCCATCCCTCCAAATCACTTAAAACTGAGATCTCTAATGTCCGAGGTCAACTTCAAAAGCTGCTCCTCGCACGCACCCAAGCGGCCTTGAATAGAATGCGCCACAAATTTTACCTGCTAGGAAATAAAGCTGGCAAAATGCTTGCGCGCAAACTCCGCGTTCAACAAGCCAGAAATAGAATTAAATGTATCTATTCTCCCACTAAACAAAAGATCCTGAACCCCAAAGATATAACGAACCAATTTGCAAGCTATTACGCCAAATTATACAACTTAGCAACTGACCCCTCCACCCCACAACCCTCCCCCCCGTCTATTTCATCCTTCCTAGATGACCTTTCCCACCCTACTCTTACACAGGACCAACTCTCTTCTCTGAATGCCCCTTGGTCGGCGGATGAACTCTCCACAACTATCAAATCCACACCCAGGAATAAGGCCCCTGGCCCAGACGGCTTTGTTTCTGACTTCTATACTACTTTCCACGACGTCCTTTCTCCCCTCCTGACCTCGCTATACAATACATTCTCAGACCGAGGCTCCCTTCCTCCAGAACTCTTAGAAGCGCGTATTGTTACTATTCCTAAGCCCGGCAAAGACCCCGCCCTTGTGCACAACTACCGACCAATAGCGCTACTAAACTGCGACATCAAACTATATGCCAAAATGATTGCAACCCGCATTAACAAATTCCTCCCTTCACTGATACACCCGGACCAGACTGGCTTCGTCCCTGGGAGACAAGCATCTGACAACACACGTCGGGTCTTCAACCTGATAGACTCCCTATCTGGAGACCAGGGCCTTCTCTTGCTTTCGTTGGACGCAGAGAAGGCGTTTGACAGATTAAACTGGACATACATGCGCCAAACTCTCCTTAGATTCGGATTTAGGGATCATATCCTATCCTCTATCCTAGCGTTATACAGCTCCCCCACGGCCCGGGTGTTCAGTGGAGGCTTCCTATCCGACCCTTTCCCTATTACAAATGGCACCAGGCAAGGCTGTCCCCTATCCCCCCTGATCTTCGTCCTATCAATTGAACCCCTGGCAGCTAAAATAAGAGATAATCCCAACATTCCGGCAATTCAGTTCGGTTCATCCCTCCATAAACTGAGCCTCTTCGCTGACTATGTCCTCCTCTTTATCTCTAATCCCACTACAACGCTTCCAGTCCTACACTCTGTCCTAGATGCTTACAGCCGCGCTTCTTATTACAAACTAAACACTACTAAAACAGACGCCCTCCCCTTCAACTTATCTCACTCCATCCCAGCACTCCAAGCTTCCTTCCCATATAACTGGCGAACTCATACAATTAAATACCTGGGTATCAACATCCTTACCTCCACTAAAGACGCCTTCTCTGCCAACTTAACCCCCTTAATAGAGTCACTGGAATCCCTTACGAAATCCTGGTCATCCTATGAGGTCTCTTGGTTGGGACGAATGGCGGCATTTAAAATGTCCCTACTTCCTAAACTAATGTATCTCTTCCGCACTATACCATACCCCTTCCCAAAGAAAGCCATCCAAACCTGTTCCTCTATCATGTCTAAGTATATCTGGTCTGCAAAACCACCTTCAATGGCTCTTTCTAGAATGACCTTGCCTAGAGCATTCGGTGGTCTTAATATACCTAATATTCCTCTATACCAAGAAGCCTCCCTCCTAGCCCCCATTAAATACTATTTCTCAACCCGATTGCACACTGGATGGATGGAGTTGGAGCAAATCCGATCAAACCCAATCCCCCTAGCTGACCTTTTCCGTATCCCAAAGTCGCTCCGACCTACGCAATCGTCCCTCCTTCACTCCACGCAAGCTGCTCTACAAATCTGGGACTCCCTATCGACCTCCCTATCATCGCCCATTTCTCTTATCTCCCAGATATCGATCACTACATTAGCATCGATGATACCACATCTCAATTTATCCAAATGGAGAAGCGCAGGAGTGCTATCCTTAGGAGACCTCCTCGATGGACTTTCTCTAAAACCTTTTTCTACTCTCCAGTCACAATACTCACTTTCAGCTACGGAACTCTTCCACTATATGCAAGTAGCACACTGGTGGAAGACGATCCCTCCTACCTACGCAACGCTCCACACATCCTCACATACTCTCCTTTCCCGTCTCTCCTTACCGGACTCCAAAGGCGACATCACATACTGGTACAAACTTCGGATAACCCCTGCCTCCCCTTCTAAATCAAACGCCCAAAAGAAATGGGAACAGGACCTGGGAAAAACCCTATCCCCAAAAGACTGGCGTCAAGTTTTTTTAACCTCGCATTCCATGTCCCAGTGCCTAAACCACACTGAAATGCATATAAAACTAGTGAACAGAATATACCAAACCCCAGACCGAATCCATAAATTCTGGCCCTCTCACAGTAACAAATGTTGGAGACTATGCGGCTCGGTAGCACATATCTTCCACATATTCTGGACGTGCCCAAAGATCACTAAATATTGGATAGATGTATTTGACCTAATAAACAAAGTTCTGTCCACCCATCTAGCTCCAGACCCATCTCTAGCATTACTACAAGTTGTCCCCGCTGCAATAACGCCACCCGCCAGATATGTCCTGGGCCACATCCTGATAGCCGCTCGAGCAAACCTAGCCCAAATGTGGAAACAATCCTCTCCCCCTACCCTGCTTAGAGTTATACATAAGATAAACTACCATTTCCTTATGGAGACGGAATCAGCTTCCTCCTCTCTCAACTACACTTCCCTCAAAACACGCTGGCTCGCGTGGCATACCTATATCTCCTCGATTGAAGGGTCTCAATATCTTCATAAATCCACCTCACCCCCACTTAGCCCATCTGGGCAACCCGACAATGTCTGAACTAAAACATAACACATATCATTACACCCCCCATTACCTAGGCATCTATACCTTCCCCTCCCGGTTAAGAGTCGACCCTCACTAGGTTTCCCTCCAATACCATCTTTTAAAGCGTACCTATAACTTCTGACCAACAGGATTAGGCCACTATTACCTTACTGCAATGTACAGTTTCTCTATATGTCTCAACTTTTCTGATGTATTATGTATACAAGGCTCCGATGTAACACTCCCCCAATTCTAGTCTGGACCCCTATTCTCCCCCCCCCCCTCCCTCATCCTTCTATATCCCTAACATACCTACCCTTACATTGTATTGATGTATCATTCCCCCTTTTTCTTTGTTCTGTACCCCATAAAAATGTTTATCTTTTCAATAAAAACTATTGATTAAAAAAAAAAAAGTTGGATGATATATTGCAGTTGAAGTGGGAGTTCCGAAGGAGACACAACCTTACCCTGACTGCTGTGAGTAATGAACTGACCGGCTGGGTCTCATGGTTGAACCCACGCAATTGGTTCTCAGGTTTAGGAGAGTGGGCTCAAAATGTTATTATGAGTGTAGGGAAGTTTCTCCTTTGTATCCTGGGAGTCGTCATAATTATTGGCGTGATATTTAGGTGTGTTCGAATTCTAACGCGGCGCAAGCACGGCACAAAATTGATGAGTCTAAGGAGCGGGGGCGCTGTTACAGCAGCAGATTTAATTTACGACCCATCCATAGAGACAGTGTTGTGATAAGGATTGCAAATGAATTCCATGGCCTGTTTCTTTCACCCGTTTTTCCTTTGTCTCCCCCTCTGCCCAGATACACCCATCCGGAAAAGACATCGACCCTACCCAAGAATATTTATATAAATGTTTATGAAAATGTTATGTGAATGTATTTTAGATATGTGTCTTATCTTCATCTCTACAACCCTCAGTTAATGACACACATAGTCGACAGGTGATATCCACATGTACTAGCACTCACATATGTTCCCCCCCATGTATCATCAACTAAATGTGCACCCCATTTGTTGGAACAAGAAGCCGAAAAGAGCTCGGTAGTGTTTGTTGGCCCACTTACAGACCCTTAATACGGGATAAGAAGGATTTAATGTATACTTCGCAATACCTCGAAGCTTATTTAGAACATATACGGCACGATGATACATGTCCCTCAGACATGGATTCATACATACATGCTTTTTACTATCCCACTAGGTCATACCTTTCCTACCTACCACTCTCCCCCGATCATCCAATTTTCTGTAAATATTGTATTGATATTTTTCTGTTTAGTGATTAGATAGTGGCAGTTATTGTTGACTGTCAAAGGGTGGACTGTCAAAGTCGAAAAATATTGCAGAACACACATCGCGTACAAACCACACACACATGCCCGCTGCGCGTGCACTTGTTCCGCCGTGCGTGCACACATCCGCAATTTGCGTATGGTCGCTCCCGCGGTCCTGCTTGTGGTATGGGTATTTACGGCAGAGTTTGTGAACGCATGGAGGGCTATCAAAACATTACATATTTAATCCAAATAGTGCACATTGTACACATAGTCCCCCTGCACCACATCAGAAAGTAACAACAGTTTAAATGATTTCAGAACAAAGGGATTCACCTTTACAGGATAAGAGGGGACAGACTAAGGTTATAAGGTGGTGTTTGGTATCCAGCTGTAGGGTATTTTAAGGGTAACATTCCGGTGTTGGTTTGCAGAAGATCGCATGTTCCTGAGGATAGTTAGGTGCAGAAGCAGAATATAGATATAAACTGTATTTACTGTATATTATGTATGCGGCGGGAATCCAGAGGAGACCACCCACCAGAGCAGTTGAGAAAGACATCGCCTACCTTTTCAAATCAACCTATGACCTCTCTTGTACTGTAAAAGTGCATTCCTGTGTCCAATAGACAAAGGGATTACAGTATCCATTGTATTGCTTTTGGAAGACTTGTACAAATAAAGCCTGCTGCAATACTCACAACGTTATCTATTTGATTACGGAGGACTGGACCAGGAAGCGCACGCGAATATTCTCACGTATGTACATTGACTGTAGCCATTTACTCTGTTGTATTGTAGTGCATAATTTGTATTGTTAACCCCCTTTCAGAAATATTACTGCAGCTCCAGGCCCCCCATCCTAATAGGCCCACAGGATCTATTGTGCTGCTGTAGACTGGAAAACATGTTTTCCTGCTACAGCAGCCTGCAATGACTGCCCGAGGCCCCCCCCCCCCCCCACCCTCCGGCAAAAGGCTGTGACCCCCCTCGCCTTCCTCTACCACCGGCAGCACAAACTCCTCCGCAGATGAACTTTATGCCCTTACACATTGCGGCGCAGTGGAAGGCTTCACTAGCCGTCCCTGCGCTGCAGTGCACACGCAATAACGCGACGCCTCCTCTAAGCCGCCTGACATTGCAAATGTGCTGACCCGCACCAGGAAGCACTGGCAGCTTTGACAATAAAATGCTCCATGAAGGTGGCCGGGACCTGGCAGGCGGACTGATCCTCTTGAAGTGAGGTGTCAGCCCTGCTGACTGCTGCACAGCTTTTGTAATAACGGAGACACTGACATACCATATATGTATATATACACCATATATGTATATACATATACATATGTATATATATATATACATATATGTACAGTGTATATATATATATATACACACACACACACACACACACACACATATATACACACACACAGACACACACACACACACACACACACACACACATATATATATATATACATACACACACACACACATATATATACACACACACACACACACACACACACACACACACACACACACACACACATATATACAGTGGTCAAAGTGGGCCAGTATGTGACGGTATGGCATACCGGCACTTCGCCACTGACCTTTTTTTTAAACTAATAGTAGTGTGCAGGCCATAGGTGTGCGCACAGGCACCCCCCCGCAAATTAATGCCCTCAGCCGCCCCGCCGCTGCAGCCCTCAGTCCTTCTCTGCACCTCCACACCATGCCAACCACAGCCTCCTCATTCACCACACCGCAGACCACAGCCTTCTCATTCACCACACCGCAGACCACAGCCTCCTCATTCACCGCACCGCAGACCACAGCCTCCTCATTCACCGCACCGCAGACCACAGCCTCCTCATTCACCGCACCGCAGACCACAGCCTCCTCATTCACCGCACCGCAGACCACAGCCTCCTCATTCACCGCACCGCAGACCACAGCCTCCTCATTCACCACACCGCAGACCACAGCCTACTCATTCACCGCACCGCAGACCACAGCCTCCTCATTCACCGCACCGCAGACCACAGCCTCCTCATTCACCACACCGCAGACCACAGCCTCCTCATTCACCGCACCGCAGACCACAGCCTCCTCATTCACCACACCGCAGACCACAGCCTCCTCATTCACCACACCGCAGACCACAGCCTCCTCATTCACCGCACCGCAGACCACAGCCTCCTCATTCACCACACAGCAGACCACAGCCTCCTCATTCACCGCACCGCAGACCACAGCCTCCTCATTCACCGCACCGCAGACCACAGCCTCCTCATTCACCGCACCGCAGACCACAGCCTCCTCATTCACCGCACCGCAGACCACAGCCTCCTCATTCACCGCACCGCAGACCACAGCCTCCTCATTCACCGCACCGCAGACCACAGCCTCCTCATTCACCGCACCGCAGACCACAGCCTCCTCATTCACCGCACCGCAGACCACAGCATCCTCAGCACCGCCGCTGCTAAACAGGTAATCTTACCCTGCTGCCTTTCTCTCTCCCTAGTCCCTACTGTATGCCCTTGCTGTCCCTCTCTCTGTCACTCTCCCTGTCCCTATGTCCCTGCTGTCACTCTCCCTGAATTGTGTCTCATTCCATGCGGCATAATGTGAATTTCGTCTCATACCGTGTGCTATAATGTGAATTTCGGCTCATACCGTGTGCTATAATGTGAATGTCGGCTCATTCAGTGTGCTATAATGTGAATTTTGGCTCATACTGTGTGCTATAATGTGAATTTCGGCTCATACCGTGTGCTATAATGTGAATTTTGGCTCATACCGTGTGCTATAATGTGAATTTTGGCTCATACCGTGTGCTATAATGTGAATTTCGGCTCATACCGTGTGCTATAATGTGAATTTCGGCTCATACCGTGTGCTATAATGTGAATTTTGGCTCATACCGTGTGCTATAATGTGAATTTTGGCTCATACCGTGTGCTATAATGTGAATTTCGGCTCATACCGTGTGCTATAATGTGAATTTCGGCTCATACCGTGTGCTATAATGTGAATTTTGGCTCATACCGTGTGCTATAATGTGAATTTCGCCTCATACCGGGTGCTATAATGTGAATTTCAGCTCATACCGGGTGCTATAATGTGGATTTCAGCTCATACCGTGTGCTATAATATGAATTTCGGCTCATTCTGTGTGCTATAATGTCAATTCCGGCTCATTCTGTGTTCTATAATGTGAATTTCAGCTCATACCGTGTGGTATAATGTGAATTTCGGCTCATTTACGTGTGCTATAATGTGAATTTCGGCTCATACTGTGTGGTATAATTGTGAAAGGGGCTCAGTACTTGACAGTATAAGGGGTCCTACTATTGTGGTGCATAATGTGTATAAGGGGTATATGGTGTGGTACATTACACTTAAGAACACGCCCCCTTTAAGATCAAGTGTCTGAGCGTTTTGTCAAATATGCAGTGCCGATGTTTAAAGTCCCAGCACGGGGCATTGAAATGGCACCACAATTTAGGACTTACAAACATGTGATTTTAATATCCCGATGTTTCGGTGTACTAGAGCCCTGTCTTCAGTACATAACGTACATGTGTGTATATATATATGTGTGTGTGTGTGTGTGTATATATATATATATATGTATATATATAATAAGATTTTACTTACCGGTAAATCTATTTCTCGTAGTCCGTAGTGGATGCTAAGGACTCCGTAAGGACCATGGGGAATAGACGGGCTCCGCAGGAGACATGGGCACTTTAAGAAAGAATTTAGATTCTGGTGTGCTCTGGCTCCTCCCTCTATGTCCCTCCTCCAGACCACAGTTAGAGAAAATGTGCCCGGAAGAGCTGACAGTACAAGGAAAGGATTTTGGAAATCCAGGGCAAGACTCATACCAGCCACACCAATCACACCGTATAACTTGTGATAAACTTACCCAGTCAACAGTATGAACAACAACAGAGCATCAGTTCAACCCTGATGCAACAATAACATAGCCCTTATTGCAGCAATAACTATATACAAGTATTGCAGAAAAAGTCCGCACTTGGGACGGGCGCCCAGCATCCACTACGGACTACGAGAAATAGATTTACCGGTAAGTAAAATCTTATTTTCTCTAACGTCCTAGTGGATGCTGGGGACTCCGTAAGGACCATGGGGATTATACCAAAGCTCCCAAACGGGCAGGAGAGTGCGGATGACTCTGCAGCACCGATTGAGCAAACAGGAGGTCCTCCTCAGCCAGGGTATCAAACTTGTAGAACTTTGCAAAAGTGTTTGAACCTGACCAAGTAGCAGCTCAGCATAGTTGTAATGCCGAGACCCCTCGGGCAGCCGCCCAAGAAGAGCCCATCTTCCTAGGGGAATGGGCTTTAACTGATTTTGGCAGCGGCAATCCAGCCGCAGAATGAGCCTGCTGAATCGTGTTACAGATCCAGCGAGCAATAGTTTGCTTTGAAGCAGGACCACCCAGCTTGTTGGATGCATACAGGATAAACAGTGACCCCGTTTTCCTGACTCCAGCCGTTCTGGCTACATAAAACGTCAAAGCCCTGACCACATCCAGTAACTTGGAATCATCCAAGTCACGAGTAGCCACAGGCACCACAATAGGTTGGTTCATATGAAAAGATGACACCACTTTTGACAGAAATTGTGGACGGGTCCGCAATTCTGCTCTATCCATATGGAAAACCAGATAGGGGCTTTTATGTGACAAAGCTGCTAATTCTGACACATGCCTAGCCGACGCCAAGGCTAATAGCATGACCACTTCCACGTGAGATATTTTAACTCCACCATTTTAAGTGGTTCAAACCAGTGTGATTTCAGGAAACTTAACACCACGTTAAGAAGATCCCAAGGTGCCACTGGAGGCACAAAAGGAGGCTGAATATGCAGCACTCCCTTACAAACGTCTGAACTTCTGGTAGAGAAGCCAACTCTTTTCGAAAGAAAATGGATAGGGCCGAAATCTGGACCTTAATGGAACCCAATTTTAGGCCCAAATTCACTCCTGATTGTAGGAAGTGAAGGAAACGGCCCAGCTGGAATTCCTCTGTAGGAGCATTCCTGGCCTCCCACCAAGAAACATATTTTCGCCATATACGGTGATAATGTTTAGCTGTCATGTCCTTCCTAGCCTTTATCCGCGTAGGAATGACCTCGTCCGGAATGCCCTTTTCTGCTAGGATCCGGCGTTCACCCGCCATGCCGTCAAACGCAGCCGCGGTAAGTCTTTGAACAGACAGGGCCCCTATTGCAACAGGTCCTGTCTTAGAGGAAGAGGCCACGGGTCCTCTGTGAGCATTTCTTGCAGATCTGGATACCAGGTCCTTCGTGGCCAATCTGGAACAATGAGGGTTGTTCTCACTCCTCTTTTTCTTATTATCCTCAGCACCTTGAGTATGAGAGGAAGAGGAGGAAATAAATAGACCGACTGGAACACCCACGGTGTCACCAGTGCGTCCACAGCTATCGCCTGAGGGTCTTATGACCTGGCGCAATACCTCTGTAGCTTTTTGTTGAGGCGGGATGCCATCATATCCACCTGTGGCAGTTCCCACTGACTTGCAATCTGCGTGAAGACTTCATGATGAAGTCCCCACTCTCCCGGGTGGAGGTCGTGCCTGCTGAGGAAGTCTGCTTCCCAGTTGTCCACTCCCAGGATGAACACTGCTGACGTGATTCTCCGCCCAACGAAGAATTCTGGTGGCTTCTGACTGAATCAGAACCAGTTGGTCGCGAAGCAGGGTCTCCGCTTGACGTAGGGAGTTGTATACGGCCCTTAGTTCCAGGATGTTGATGTGAAGGCAAGTCTCCTGACTTACCCACAGAGCTTGGAACTTTTTTCCCTGTGTGACTGCTCCCCACCCTTGGTGGCTTGCATCCGTGTTCACCGGGATCCAGTCCTGAATGCCGAATCTGCGGCCCTCGAGAAGATGAGCACTCTGCAGCCACCACAGGAGAGACACCCTGGCCCTGGGGGATAGGGTGATTAACCGATGCATCGGAAGATGTGATCCGGACCACTTGTCCAGTAAGTCCCATTGAAAGGTCCTCGCATGGAACCTGCCGAAGGGAATGGCCTCGTATGATGCCACCATCCTTCCCAGGACTCTAGTGCAGTGATGCACTGACACCTGTTTTGGTTTTAATAGGTTCCTGACCAGTGTCATGAGCTCCTGAGCTCTCTCTATCGGGAGATAAACCCTTTTGTCTAGAATCATGCCTAGGAAAGGCAGATGAGCCGTAGGAACCAACTGCGACTTTGGAATATTTAGAATCCAGCCGTGTTGCCGTTACACTTCCAGAGAAAGTGATACGCTGTTCAGCAACTGCCCTCTTGAGCTCGCTTTTATGAGGAGATCGTCCCAGTACGGGATAATTGTGACACCTTGCTTCCGCAGGAGCACCATAATTTCCGCCATTACCTTGGTGAAGACTCTCGGGGCCGTGGAGAGACCAAACGGCAACGTCTGAAATTGGTAATGACAATCCTGTACCGCAAATCTGAGGTACGCCTGATGAGGTGGATAAACGGGGACATGAAGGTATGCATCCTTTATGTCCAGAGACACCATAAAATCTCCCCCTTTCAGGCTTGCTATGACCGCTCTTAGCGATTCCATCTTGAACTTGAACCCTTTCAGGTATATGTTCAGGGATTTTAAGTTCAATATGGGTCTGACCGAACCGTCCGGTTTCGGGACTACAACATGGTCGAATAATAACCCCCTCCTTGTTGAAGGAGGGGAACCTTGACCACCACCTGTTGAAGATACAATTTGTGAATTGCAGTTAACACTATTTTCCTCTCGTGGGGGGAAGCCGGCAGGGCCGTCGGTGAGGGGGCATCTCAAAGTCCAGCTTGTATCCCTGAGACACAATATTGTCCAGGGATCCAACAGGGAGTGAACCCACTTGTGGCTGAGATTACGAAGACATGCCCCCACCGGGCCTAGCTCCGCCTGTGGAGCCTCAGTGACATGGGGTGGATTTTGTAGAGGCCGGGGAGGACTTCTGTTCCTGGGAACTAGCTGTGTTGTGCAGCTTCTTTCCTCTGCCCCTGCCTCTGGCAAGAAAGGACGCACCTCAGACTTTCTTGTTTCTTTGTGATCGAAAAGCTGCATTTGATAATGTCGTGCTTTCCTAGGCTGTGCAGGAATATAAGGCAAAAGATCAGAATTACCAGCCATAGCTGTGGAGATCAGGTTCGAGATCCCTTCTCCACACAATCCTCAGCCTTCCATATGCCTCTTAAGTCGGCATCACCTGTCCATTGCATATCTACAGGACACGTCAAGCAGAAATCGACATAGCGTTGACTCTAGAACCCAGTAGACTAATGCCTTTTTTGGGCATGTTTTATATATATATCTTAAGACAGCATCTTTAATATATATATATCTATATATATATATATATATATATATATATACATACTAGGGTCTCAATCTCTGCTGATAAGGTACCTGTCCACGCTGCTACAGCGCTATAAACCCATGCCGACACAATCGCCGGTGTGAGTAGTGTACCAGAATGTGCACGCTATCTGCAGGATCCCTGAGGATATAAACATAGAGGGAGGAGCCAGAGCACACCAGAATCTAAATTCTCTCTTAAAGTGCCCATGTCTCCTGTGGAGCCCGTCTATTCCCCATGGTCCTTACGGAGTCCCCAGCATCCACTAGGACGTTAGAGAAATATATATATACACATACATACATACACACACACACACACACACACACACACACACACACACACAATCCATTCAGTGTCCCACGGCCGCCGTCGCAGCAGTCTGGGACTGCAGGGAAGGGACCCAGCAGACGAAACTCAGTGCAGCAAGTAATGGCATCCCCAATTTGCCGCAGCTCATGCCGGCTTATTGGGGCTAATAGGACAGCCCCAGGTAATATCATTACTCATGATAATGTGCCGCAGGTAATTGAATAGCCCCAGCTCCGGATTGGCCACCACCATCACCGGGGAGTTCCCCAGTGGGCCGATTGGTGTGTGGGGCCGCCTGTCATATGTGGCCCCGCCCCCCACGTGTCACACGCTGGCTGACTCAATAATAGTCTGGAGTCTGCCACAGCCACTGGCCCCTCTTGGGAGAACAGGCTCCGCCCCCGGCTGTCAGGAGGAGAAGGTCCGCGGGATAGGTATGAGTCTGACCTCTTGACCTGCACTGCGCTCTTTATCAGAGCCGGCCCTAGCCAGTAGGCAGCATTGCCCTATGGCATTTACAAAGCGCTTGGCATACTACAGTGTGAAGACAGCTGCAGCGTGCAAGCTGGTCAAAGTGAAACTAAAGAGAGGAGTCCGATCAGGGGGCGGGGCTACACGGTTCTATGGCCCTCATTCCGAGTTGTTCGCTCGCTAGCTGCTTTTAGCAGCATTGCACACGCTAAGCCGCCGCCTACTGGGAGTGAATCTTAGCATAGTAGATTTGCGAACGAAAGATTAGCAGATTTGCGAATAGACACTTCTTAGCAGTTTCTGAGTAGCTCGAGACTTACTCGGCATCTGCGATCAGTTCAGTCAGTTTCGTTCCTGGTTTGACGTCACAAACACACCCAGCGTTCACCCAGACACTCCCCCGTTTCTTCAGACACTCCCGCGTTTTTCCCAGAAACGGTAGCGTTTTTTCGCACACACCCATAAAATGGCCAGTTTCCGCCCAGAAACACCCACTTCCTGTCAATCACACTACGATCAGCAGAACGAAGAAAAAACCTTGTAATGCCGTGAGTAAAATACCTAACTGCATAGCAAATCTACTTGGCGCAGTCGCACTGCGGACATTGCACATGCGCATTAGCGACTAATCGCTCCATTGCGAAAAAAAAAAATAACGAGTGAACAACTCGGAATGACCACCTATGTGTAGTCACTGCCTGCTGCTGGGCAATGGGGGAAACTGAAGGGAGGATCAAAGCTGCCTGTATGTTCTACAGTCTGCTGCCAGGTGATGTGTAATGGTAAGGGGAGGGCACCATCTATATTGTGTATTTAGTGTATTAGTGTGTGACTGTGTATGTATGTGTATAAGTGTGTGGCTGTGTGTATATAAGTGTGTGACTGTGTGTGTATATATATATATATATATATAGTTTTGTCTCCCTGTACTGTTCTTTGTACGGCGCTGCGAAACACTTGTGGCGCCCTATAAATAAAATGTAATAATAATAATAATAATAATATATATATATATATATACATATATATATGTATATATATATATATGTATAAGTGTGTGACTGTGTGTATATATGTGTATTAGTGTGTGACTGTGTATATATGTGTAGACATATATGGCTATATATATATATATATATATATATGTGTGACTGTGTGTATATGTGTGTGACTGTGTGTATATATGTGTGACTGTGTGTATATATGTGTATAAGTGTGTATACATGTGGTGCTGTGTGTATACATGTGTGGCTGTGTGTATACGTGTGTGGTTGTGTGTATATGTGTGTATGCGTGAGTGTATATGTGTGTATGCGTGTGTGGCTGTGTGTATATATGTGAATAAATGTGTGTGACTGTATATACATGTATAAGTATGTGGCTGTATGTATATATGTGTATAAGTGTGTGGCTGTATGTATATATGTGTATTAGTATGTGACTATGTATGTGTATAGTATACTGTATGTGACCGTATTTATATATGTGTAAGTGTGTGGCTGTATGTGTGTTGCTCCTTGAACTGTATGTGATTGACTGTACATATGTATGGGACAATGTGTGACAGTATATATGTGTGTGTGACAGTATATATGTGTGTGTGAAATTGTATGTATGACTAAATACATTTTTGTACTCTATGTGTACATGTATGTAACTACATGTATGTGTATAAGTGTGTGAATATTAGAGATGAGCGCCTGAAATTTTTCGGGTTTTGTGTTTTGGTTTTGGGTTCGGTTCCGCGGCCGTGTTTTGGGTTCGAACGCGTTTTGGCAAAACCTCACCGAATTTTTTTTGTCGGATTCGGGTGTGTTTTGGATTCGGGTGTTTTTTTCAAAAAACACTAAAAAACAGCTTAAATCATAGAATTTGGGGGTCATTTTGATCCCAAAGTATTATTAACCTCAAAAACCATAATTTACACTCATTTTCAGTCTATTCTGAATACCTCACACCTCACAATATTATTTTTAGTCCTAAAATTTGCACCGAGGTCGCTGTGTGAGTAAGATAAGCGACCCTAGTGGCCGACACAAACACCGGGCCCATCTAGGAGTGGCACTGCAGTGTCACGCAGGATGGCCCTTCCAAAAAACCCTCCCCAAACAGCACATGACGCAAAGAAAAAAAGAGGCGCAATGAGGTAGCTGTGTGAGTAAGATTAGCGACCCTAGTGGCCGACACAAACACCGGGCCCATCTAGGAGTGGCACTGCAGTGTCACGCAGGATGGCCCTTCCAAAAAACCCTCCCCAAACAGCACATGACGCAAAGAAAAAAAGAGGCGCAATGAGGTAGCTGTGTGAGTAAGATTAGCGACCCTAGTGGCCGACACAAACACCGGGCCCATCTAGGAGTGGCACTGCAGTGTCACGCAGGATGGCCCTTCCAAAAAACCCTCCCCAAACAGCACATGACGCAAAGAAAAAAAGAGGCGCAATGAGGTAGCTGTGTGAGTAGGATTAGCGACCCTAGTGGCCGACACAAACACCGGGCCCATCTAGGAGTGGCACTGCAGTGTCACGCAGGATGTCCCTTCCAAAAAACCGTCCCCAAACAGCACATGACGCAAAGAAAAAAAGAGGCGCAATGAGGTAGCTGACTGTGTGAGTAAGATTAGCGACCCTAGTGGCCGACACAAACACCGGGCCCATTTAGGAGTGGCACTGCAGTGTCACGCAGGATGTCCCTTCCAAAAAACCCTCCCCAATCAGCACATGATGCAAAGAAAAAGAAAAGAAAAAAGAGGTGCAAGATGGAATTGTCCTTGGGCCCTCCCACCCACCCTTATGTTGTATAAACAAAACAGGACATGCACACTTTAACCAACCCATCATTTCAGTGACAGGGTCTGCCACACGACTGTGACTGATATGACGGGTTGGTTTGGACCCCCCCCAAAAAAGAAGCAATTAATCTCTCCTTGCACAAACTGGCTCTACAGAGGCAAGATGTCCACCTCATCATCACCCTCCGATATATCACCGTGTACATCCCCCTCCTCACAGATTATCAATTCGTCCCCACTGGAATCCACCATCTCAGCTCCCTGTGTACTTTGTGGAGGCAATTGCTGCTGGTCAATGTCTCCGCGGAGGAATTGATTATAATTCATTTTAATGAACATCATCTTCTCCACATTTTCTGGATGTAACCTCGTACGCCGATTGCTGACAAGGTGAGCGGCGGCACTAAACACTCTTTCGGAGTACACACTTGTGGGAGGGCAACTTAGGTAGAATAAAGCCAGTTTGTGCAAGGGCCTCCAAATTGCCTCTTTTTCCTGCCAGTATAAGTACGGACTGTGTGACGTGCCTACTTGGATGCGGTCACTCATATAATCCTCCACCATTCTATCAATGTTGAGAGAATCATATGCAGTGACAGTAGACGACATGTCCGTAATCGTTGTCAGGTCCTTCAGTCCGGACCAGATGTCAGCATCAGCAGTCGCTCCAGACTGCCCTGCATCACCGCCAGCGGGTGGGCTCGGAATTCTGAGCCTTTTCCTCGCACCCCCAGTTGCGGGAGAATGTGAAGGAGGAGATGTTGACAGGTCGCGTTCCGCTTGACTTGACAATTTTGTCACCAGCAGGTCTTTCAACCCCAGCAGACTTGTGTCTGCCGGAAAGAGAGATCCAAGGTAGGCTTTAAATCTAGGATCGAGCACGGTGGCCAAAATGTAGTGCTCTGATTTCAACAGATTGACCACCCGTGAATCCTTGTTAAGCGAATTAAGGGCTCCATCCACAAGTCCCACATGCCTAGCGGAATCGCTCCGTGTTAGCTCCTCCTTCAATGTCTCCAGCTTCTTCTGCAAAAGCCTGATGAGGGGAATGACCTGACTCAGGCTGGCAGTGTCTGAACTGACTTCACGTGTGGCAAGTTCAAAGGGCATCAGAACCTTGCACAACGTTGAAATCATTCTCCACTGCGCTTGAGACAGGTGCATTCCACCTACTATATCGTGCTCAATTGTATAGGCTTGAATGGCCTTTTGCTGCTCCTCCAACCTCTGAAGCATATAGAGGGTTGAATTCCACCTCGTTACCACTTCTTGCTTCAGATGATGGCAGGGCAGGTTCAGTAGTTTTTGGTGGTGCTCCAGTCTTCTGTACGTGGTGCCTGTACGCCGAAAGTGTCCCGCAATTCTTCTGGCCACCGACAGCATCTCTTGCACGCCCCTGTCGTTTTTTAAAAAATTCTGCACCACCAAATTCAAGGTATGTGCAAAACATGGGACGTGCTGGAATTTGCCCATATTTAATGCACACACAATATTGCTGGCGTTGTCCGATGCCACAAATCCACAGGAGAGTCCAATTGGGGTAAGCCATTCCGCGATGATCTTCCTCAGTTGCCGTAAGAGGTTTTCAGCTGTGTGCGTATTCTGGAAACCGGTGATACAAAGCGTAGCCTGCCTAGGAAAGAGTTGGCGTTTGCGAGATGCTGCTACTGGTGCCGCCGCTGCTGTTCTTGCGGCGGGAGTCCATACATCTACCCAGTGGGCTGTCACAGTCATATAGTCCTGACCCTGCCCTGCTCCACTTGTCCACATGTCCGTGGTTAAGTGGACATTGGGTACAGCTGCATTTTTTAGGACACTGGTGACTCTTTTTCTGAGGTCTGTGTACATTTTCGGTATCGCCTGCCTAGAGAAATGGAACCTAGATGGTATTTGGTACCGGGGACACAGTACCTCCAACAAGTCTCTAGTTGGCTCTGCAGTAATGATGGATACCGGAACCACGTTTCTCACCACCCAGGATGCCAAGGCCTCAGTTATCCGCTTTGCAGTAGGATGACTGCTGTGATATTTCATCTTCCTCGCAAAGGACTGTTGAACAGTCAATTGCTTACTGGAAGTAGTACAAGTGGGCTTACGACTTCCCCTCTGGGATGACCATCGACTCCCAGCGGCAACAACAGCAGCGCCAGCAGCAGTAGGCGTTACACGCAAGGATGCATCGGAGGAATCCCAGGCAGGAGAGGACTCGTCAGAATTGCCAGTGACATGGCCTGCAGGACTATTGGCATTCCTGGGGAAGGAGGAAATTGACACTGAGGGAGTTGGTGGGGTGGTTTGCGTGAGCTTGGTTACAAGAGGAAGGGATTTACTGGTCAGTGGACTGCTTCCGCTGTCACCCAAAGTTTTTGAACTTGTCACTGACTTATTATGAATGCGCTGCAGGTGACGTATAAGGGAGGATGTTCCGAGGTGGTTAACGTCCTTACCCCTACTTATTACAGCTTGACAAAGGGAACACACGGCTTGACACCTGTTGTCCGCATTTCTGGTGAAATACCTCCACACCGAAGAGCTGATTTTTTTGGTATTTTCACCTGGCATGTCAACGGCCATATTCCTCCCACGGACAACAGGTGTCTCCCCTGGTGCCTGACTTAAACAAACCACCTCACCATCAGAATCCTCCTGGTCAATTTCCTCCCCAGCGCCAGCAACACCCATATCCTCCTCATCCTGGTGTACTTCAACACTGACATCTTCAATCTGACTATCAGGAACTGGACTGCGGGTGCTCCTTCCAGCACTTGCAGGGGGCGTGCAAATGGTGGAAGGCGCATGCTCTTCACGTCCAGTGTTGGGAAGGTCAGGCATCGCAACCGACACAATTGGACTCTCCTTGTGGATTTGGGATTTCGAAGAATGCACAGTTCTTTGCTGTGCTGCTTTTGCCAGCTTGAGTCTTTTCATTTTTCTAGCGAGAGGCTGAGTGCTTCCATCCTCATGTGAAGCTGAACCACTAGCCATGAACATAGGCCAGGGCCTCAGCCGTTCCTTGCCACTCCGTGTCGTAAATGGCATATTGGCAAGTTTACGCCTCTCCTCCGACAATTTTATTTTAGGTTTTGGAGTCCTTTTTTTTCTGATATTTGGTGTTTTGGATTTGACATGCTCTGTACTATGACATTGGGCATCGGCCTTGGCAGACGACGTTGCTGGCATTTCATCGTCTCGGCCATGACTAGTGGCAGCAGCTTCAGCACGAGGTGGAAGTGGATCTTGATCTTTCCCTAATTTTGGAACCTCAACATTTTTGTTCTCCATATTTTAATAGGCACAACTAAAAGGCACCTCAGGTAAACAATGGAGATGGATACTAGTATACAATTATGGACTGCCTGCCGAGTCAGACACAGAGGTAGCCACAGCCGTGAACTACCGTACTGTACTGTGTCTGCTGCTAATATAGACTGGTTGATAAAGAGATGTCTATGTAACTATGTATGTATAAAGAAGAAAGAAAAAAAAACCACGGTTAGGTGGTATACAATTATGGACGGACTGCCTGCCGAGTGCCGACACAGAGGTAGCCACAGCCGTGAACTACCGCACTGTACTGTGTCTGCTGCTAATATATAGACTGTTTGATAAAGAGATAGTATACTCGTAACTAGTATGTATGTATAAAGAAAGAAAAAAAAACCACGGTTAGGTGGTATATACAATTATGGACGGGCTGCCGAGTGCCGACACAGAGGTAGCCACAGCCGTGAACTACCGCACTGTACTGTGTCTGCTGCTAATATAGACTGGTTGATAAAGAGATAGTATACTCGTAACTAGTATGTATGTATAAAGAAAGAAAGAAAACCACGGTTAGGTGGTATATACAATTATGGACGGGCTGCCGAGTGCCGACACAGAGGTAGCCACAGCCGTGAACTACCGCACTGTACTGTGTCTGCTGCTAATATAGACTGGTTGATAAAGAGATAGTATACTCGTAACTAGTATGTATGTATAAAGAAAGAAAAAAAAACCACGGTTAGGTGGTATATACAATTATGGACGGGCTGCCGAGTGCCGACACAGAGGTAGCCACAGCCGTGAACTACCGCACTGTACTGTGTCTGCTGCTAATATATAAACTGGTTGATAAAGAGATAGTATACTCGTAACTAGTATGTATGTATAAAGAAAGAAAAAAAAACCACGGTTAGGTGGTATATACAATTATGGACGGGCTGCCGAGTGCCGACACAGAGGTAGCCACAGCCGTGAACTACCGCACTGTACTGTGTCTGCTGCTAATATATAGACTGGTTGATAAAGAGATAGTATACTCGTAACTAGTATGTATGTATAAAGAAAGAAAAAAAAACCACGGTTAGGTGGTATATACAATTATGGACGGGCTGCCGAGTGCCGACACAGAGGTAGCCACAGCCGTGAACTACCGCACTGTACTGTGTCTGCTGCTAATATATAGACTGGTTGATAAAGAGATAGTATACTCGTAACTAGTATGTATGTATAAAGAAAGAAAAAAAAACCACGGTTAGGTGGTATATACAATTATGGACGGGCTGCCGAGTGCCGACACAGAGGTAGCCACAGCCGTGAACTACCGCACTGTACTGTGTCTGCTGCTAATATAGACTGGTTGATAAAGAGATAGTATACTCGTAACTAGTATGTATGTATAAAGAAAGAAAAAAAAACCACGGTTAGGTGGTATATACAATTATGGACGGGCTGCCGAGTGCCGACACAGAGGTAGCCACAGCCGTGAACTACCGCACTGTACTGTGTCTGCTGCTAATATAGACTGGTTGATAAAGAGATAGTATACTCGTAACTAGTATGACTATAAAGAAAGAAAAAAAAACCACGGTTAGGTGGTATATACAATTATGGACGGGCTGCCGAGTGCCGACACAGAGGTAGCCACAGCCGTGAACTACCGCACTGTACTGTGTCTGCTGCTAATATAGACTGGTTGATAAAGAGATAGTATACTCGTAACTAGTATGTATGTATAAAGAAAGAAAAAAAAACCACGGTTAGGTGGTATATACAATTATGGACGGGCTGCCGAGTGCCGACACAGAGGTAGCCACAGCCGTGAACTACTGCACTGTACTGTGTCTGCTGCTAATATATAGACTGGTTGATAAAGAGATAGTATACTCGTAACTAGTATGTATGTATAAAGAAAGAAAAAAAAACCACGGTTAGGTGGTATATACAATTATGGACGGGCTGCCGAGTGCCGACACAGAGGTAGCCACAGCCGTGAACTACCGCACTGTACTGTGTCTGCTGCTAATATATAGACTGGTTGATAAAGAGATAGTATACTCGTAACTAGTATGTATGTATAAAGAAAGAAAAAAAAACCACGGTTAGGTGGTATATACAATTATGGACGGGCTGCCGAGTGCCGACAAAGAGGTAGCCACAGCCGTGAACTACCGCACTGTACTGTGTCTGCTGCTAATATAGACTGGTTGATAAAGAGATAGTATACTCGTAACTAGTATGTATGTATAAAGAAAGAAAAAAAAACCACGGTTAGGTGGTATATACAATTATGGACGGGCTGCCGAGTGCCGACACAGAGGTAGCCACAGCCGTGAACTACCGCACTGTACTGTGTCTGCTGCTAATATATAGACTGGTTGATAAAGAGATAGTATACTCGTAACTAGTATGTATGTATAAAGAAAGAAAAAAAAACCACGGTTAGGTGGTATATACAATTATGGACGGGCTGCCGAGTGCCGACACAGAGGTAGCCACAGCCGTGAACTACCGCACTGTACTGTGTCTGCTGCTAATATATAGACTGGTTGATAAAGAGATAGTATACTCGTAACTAGTATGTATGTATAAAGAAAGAAAAAAAAACCACGGTTAGGTGGTATATACAATTATGGACGGGCTGCCGAGTGCCGACACAGAGGTAGCCACAGCCGTGAACTACCGCACTGTACTGTGTCTGCTGCTAATATAGACTGGTTGATAAAGAGATAGTATACTCGTAACTAGTATGTATGTATAAAGAAAGAAAAAAAAACCACGGTTAGGTGGTATATACAATTATGGACGGGCTGCCGAGTGCCGACACAGAGGTAGCCACAGCCGTGAACTACCGCACTGTACTGTGTCTGCTGCTAATATAGACTGGTTGATAAAGAGATAGTATACTCGTAACTAGTATGACTATAAAGAAAGAAAAAAAAACCACGGTTAGGTGGTATATACAATTATGGACGGGCTGCCGAGTGCCGACACAGAGGTAGCCACAGCCGTGAACTACCGCACTGTACTGTGTCTGCTGCTAGTATAGACTGGTTGATAAAGAGATAGTATACTACTAATATTATATATACTGGTGGTCAGGTCACTGGTCACTAGTCACACTGGCAGTGGCACTCCTGCAGCAAAAGTGTGCACTGTTTAATTTTAATATAATATTATGTACTCCTGGCTCCTGCTATAACCTATAACTGGCACTGCAGTGCTCCCCAGTCTCCCCCACAATTATAAGCTGTGTGAGCTGAGCACAGTCAGATATATATATACATTGATGCAGCACACTGGGCTGAGCAGTGCACACAGATATGGTATGTGACTGAGTCACTGTGTGTATCGTTTTTTTCAGGCAGAGAACGGATATATTAAATAAAACAAACAACTGCACTGTCTGGTGGTCACTGTGGTCGTCAGTCACTAAACTCTGCACTCTCTTCTACAGTATCACAGCCTCAGGTCAATCTCTCTCTCTCTCTCTCTCAACCCTAATCTAAATGGAGAGGACGCCAGCCACGTCCTCTCCCTATCAATCTCAATGCACGTGTGAAAATGGCGGCGACGCGCGGCTCCTTATATAGAATCCGAGTCTCGCGATAGAATCCGAGCCTCGCGAGAATCCGACAGCGTCATGATGACGTTCGGGCGCGCTCGGGTTAACCGAGCAAGGCGGGAAGATCCGAGTCGCTCGGACCCGTGAAAAAAAACATGAAGTTCGGGCGGGTTCGGATTCAGAGAAACCGAACCCGCTCATCTCTAGTGAATATATATGTGATGCACTTGCAGTCAACCCACCGGCACCTGTCACAGGGAGGGTGGCCTGCCGGAGAATATCCCACTGCATGATGTGGTCCGTCTTGTGAGACATGGGCTGCTCAGTGGAGCTTCAACAGGTGTCAGCCCGAAGCACTCTACTTCTCATCCTCCTGGTCAGCGGACTCTTAAGACAGATCACTGCAGCCAGGTACCGGGATGGGGAGAGGATACCTTGGGAGAGCACCCCCAGAGAGGAGCAGCAGCGCAGAGCACTGATTCCCAGGAGGGTGTAACACACATCCACCATGTCACACGGCTCTTGCATCTCTTCAACCCACGCTGCAGCTCTCCCTTTGTGACCTCTTATTTCTGCAGTCTGTTCTCCGTATAGCTCTGTGCTCCCAGCTATCTTTCCTGTTTGTCTTCTATTATTCCTGTTCTCTGACTGCTGTCTGTCACTTTTTGTTCCTCTTTATCTCTATTTCACTGTGCGTACACAGCTCTCTGTACTATATTCTCCCTGTACTCTGCACTCCCATTATCTGTCCTGTCTACATTATCAGCCAATAATGCAATACAGCTGCCCCCGCTCCCTGGCACCCCAATATTCTGCCCTGCCCTGTAAACCCCCCGCAGAATTGTATCCACATGCTATTCACAGCACTATGCTGCTTCAACCCTCACAATGAAAGCCTTACATCCCACTAATGTGTCCTTACCCCACTAACCCTGCACCCACAACTCCCACTACTGTGTCCTTACCCCACTAACCCTGCACCCACTACTCCCACTACTGTGTCCTTACCCCACTGACCCTGCACCCACTACTCCCACTACTGTGTCCTTACCCCACTAACCCTGCACCCACTACTCCCACTACTGTGTCCTTACCCCACTGACCCTGCACCCACTACTCCCACTACTGTGTCCTTACCCCACTAACCCTGCACCCACTACTCCCACTACTGTGTCCTTACCCCACTGACCCTGCACCCACTACTCCCACTACTGTGTCCTTACCCCACTAACCCTGCACCCACTACTCCCACTACTGTGTCCTTACCCCACTAACCCTGCACCCACTACTCCCACTACTGTGTCCATACCCCACTAACCCTGCACCCACTACTCCCACTACTGTGTCCTTACCCCACTAACCCTGCACCCACTACTCCCACTACTGTGTCCTTACCCCACTGACCCTGCACCCACAACTCCCACTAATGTGTCCTTACCCCACTGACCCTGCACCCACTACTCCCACTACTGTGTCCTTACCCCACTGACCCTGCACCCACTACTCCCACTACTGTGTCCTTACCCCACTGACCCTGCACCCACAACTCCCACTACTGTGTCCTTACCCCACTAACCCTGCACCCACTACTCCCACTACTGTGTCCTTACCCCACTGGCCCTGCACCCACTACTCCCACTACTGTGTCCTTACCCCACTGACCCTGCACCCACTACTCCCACTACTGTGTCCTTACCCCACTGACCCTGCACCCACAACTCCCACTACTGTGTCCTTACCCCACTAACCCTGCACCCACTACTCCCACTACTGTGTCCTTACCCCACTGGCCATGCACCCACTACTCCCACTACTGTGTCCTTACCCCACTGACCCTGCACCCACTACTCCCACTACTGTGTCCTTACCCCACTAACCCTGCACCCACTACTCCCACTACTGTGTCCTTACCCCACTAACCCTGCACCCACTACTCCCACTACTGTGTCCTTACTCCACTGACCCTGCACCCACTACTCCCACTACTGTGTCCTTACCCCACTGACCCTGCACCCACTACTCCCACTACTGTGTCCTTACCCCACTAACCCTGCACCCACTACTCCCACTACTGGGTCCTTACCCCACTAACCCTGCACCCACTACTCCCACTACTGTGTCCTTACCCCACTGACCCTGCACCCACTACTCCCACTACTGTGTCCTTACCCCACTGACCCTGCACCCACTACTCCCACTACTGTGTCCTTACCCCACTGGCCCTGCACCCACTACTCCCACTACTGTGTCCTTACCCCACTAACCCTGCACCCACTACTCCCACTACTGTGTCCTTACCCCACTGACCCTGCACCCACAACTCCCACTAATGTGTCCTTACCCCACTGACCCTGCACCCACTACTCCCACTACTGTGTCCTTACCCCACTGACCCTGCACCCACTACTCCCACTACTGTGTCCTTACTCCACTGACCCTGCACCCACAACTCCCACTAATGTGTCCTTACCCCACTGACCCTGCACCCACTACTCCCACTACTGTGTCCTTACCCCACTGACCCTGCACCCACTACTCCCACTACTGTGTCCTTACCCCACTGACCCTGCACCCACAACTCCCACTACTGTGTCCTTACCCCACTAACCCTGCACCCACTACTCCCACTACTGTGTCCTTACCCCACTGGCCCTGCACCCACTACTCCCACTACTGTGTCCTTACCCCACTGACCCTGCACCCACTACTCCCACTACTGTGTCCTTACCACACTGACCCTGCACCCACTACTCCCACTACTGTGTCCTTACCCCACTGACCCTGCACCCACTACTCCCACTACTGTGTCCTTACCCCACTAACCCTGCACCCACTACTCCCACTACTGTGTCCTTAACCCACTAACCCTGCACCCACTACTCCCACTACTGTGTCCTTACCCCACTGACCCTGCACCCACTACTCCCACTACTGTGTCCTTACCCCACTGACCCTGCACCCACTACTCCCACTACTGTGTCCTTACCCCACTGGCCCTGCACCCACTACTCCCACTACTGTGTCCTTACCCCACTAACCCTGCACCCACTACTCCCACTACTGTTTCCTTACCCCACTGACCCTGCACCCACAACTCCCACTAATGTGTCCTTACCCCACTGACCCTGCACCCACTACTCCCACTACTGTGTCCTTACCCCACTGACCCTGCACCCACTACTCCCACTACTGTGTCCTTACCCCACTGACCCTGCACCCACAACTCCCACTAATGTGTCCTTACCCCACTGACCCTGCACCCACTACTCCCACTACTGTGTCCTTACCCCACTGACCCTGCACCCACTACTCCCACTACTGTGTCCTTACCCCACTGACCCTGCACCCACAACTCCCACTACTGTGTCCTTACCCCACTAACCCTGCACCCACTACTGTGTCCTTACCCCACTGGCCCGGCACCCACTACTCCCACTACTGTGTCCTTACCCCACTGACCCTGCACCCACTACTCCCACTACTGTGTCCTTACCCCACTAACCCTGCACCCACAACTCCCACTACTGTGTCCTTATCCCACTGACCCTGCACCCACTACTCCCACTACTGTGTCCTTACCCCACTGACCCCGCACCCACTACTCCCACTACTGTGTCCTTACCCCACTGACCCTGCACCCACTACTCCAACTACTGTGTCCTTACCCCACTGACCCTGCACCCACTACTCACACTACTGTGTCCTTACCCCACTGACCCTGCACCCACTACTCCCACTACTGTGTCCTTACCCCACTAACCCTGCACCCACAACTCCCACTACTGTGTCCTTACCCCACTAACCCTGTAACCACTACTCCCACTACTGTATACTGTACCCTTACTCCCTAGCTCCACCCTACTACTATATGCTTATCCCCCTAACGTCCTTCCACGAGACCGCAACTTTTCTGAGAGGCGCTATGCCAGACAAAATGTTGCTTAGGGCACCAAAGGGGTCAGGGCTGGCTCTGCTCTTTATGTGCCGACAGAAGTAGCGCTGTAGACTTTACAGCAGCAGGTAGCGCTGAGAGTCTATTCCCCGTGCGCTCCGCCCCTCCGCCTCTTCTGTTGCAGTGTGCGAATGGGGTCTTCTGGGTAATGGGAGCCAGCTTCTGCTCAGCATCGAAGAGAAATAATGTATATACAGTACCAGTCAAAAGTTTGAACACACTTTCTCATTCAATTGAATGAGAAAGTGTGTCCAAACTTTTGATTGGTACTGTATATTCCAGCATACCCAGGCTGATGTAACCTGTATCTACATGATGTGACTGTCACTTGTGAGACTTTAGTCCTGCCTCCTATTCAACAGGTCACACATAATAATGTTAGTATTTTGCTTCTGCTGCATATAGGAATCATGAGGGTTCAGCAGTATGCAGAAGAGTTATACTCGTATGAATAGGAAGGAGGCAGCTGGTGCAAGACAGAAGGAAAAGTGATTTATCACGGGCACAAGGGAAAAGTGGGAGTTGATAATAGAAAGTTTACATTTCTAATCTTTTTAATGTGTTAGGTGCAGCTAATATGACATGCTCTGCCTTTTGTTGGTGTAACTCCACATACATTTCATTTTGAGGTAGTGATCCATCCTACTTTGGTAGTGGCTCCACCTACAGTTGGTTTGGTGACGCCCACATGAGGCCACTTCTAGAAATTTTTCCAGGGCCACTTTTGTTTCCCAATCCGCCCCTGAATAGCCCCCGTAGTGAGGGGCTTCCAATTGTTTCTTGCATGCCCATAAGTAATGGCAGCCCGACAGAGCTATTCAATTGTAATGCAAATGGAAATGAGTTTTGCGGTTGCCTATCGCTTATCACGTCCAAAAGCATTGGGTTTAACGGCGTAAAGTGTCTATACCTGTCTAAACTATTGGGCATGCTGCCAAAACAACAGTTTGGACGCTCCAACAATTGTTTGCAGATTTCTGCTCGCCACCTCAAAATGCTGCTAGCAGAAATCATGGAGTCATGGCAAGAAAATTTAATAATTCCATTGGGCGCCTACTACTTTTACTTTTCTCTCTCTCTCTCTCTCTCTCTCTCTCTCTCTCTCTCTTGCTATATAGATAGATATATAGATAGATTTTTCTATTTTTCCAACACGCATAAACACTAGTGATGTGCACCGGACATTTTTCGGGTTTTGTGTTTTGGTTTTGGATTCGGTTCCGCGGGTGTGTTTTGGATTCGGACGCGTTTTGGCAAAACCTCCCTGAAAATTTTTTGTCGGATTCGGGTGTTTTTTTACAAAACCCCCTCAAAAACAGCTTAAATCATAGAATTTGGGGGTCATTTTGATCCCATAGTATTATTAACCTCAATAACCATAATTTCCACTCATTTCCAGTCTATTCTGAACACCTCACACCTCACAATATTATTTTTAGTCCTAAAATTTGCACCGAGCTCGCTGGATGACTAAGCTAAGCGACCCAAGTGTCCGACACAAACACCTGGCCCATCTAGGAGTGGCACTGCAGTGTCAGACAGGATGGCAGATTAAAAAAATTGTCCCCAAACAGCACATGATGCAAAGAAAAAAAGAGGTGCAATGAGGTAGCTGTGTGACTAAGCTAAGCGACCCAAGTGGCCGACACAAACACCTGGCCCATCTAGGAGTGGCACTGCAGTGTCAGACAGGATGGCAGATTAAAAAAATTGTCCCCAAACAGCACATGATGCAAAGAAAAAAAGAGGTGCAATGAGGTAGCTGTGTGACTAAGCTAAGTGACCCAAGTGGCTGACACAAACACCTGGCCCATCTAGGAGTGGCACTGCAGTATCAGACAGGATGGCACTTCAAAAAAATAGTCCCCAAACAGCACATGATGCAAAGAAAAAAAGAGGTGCAATGAGGTAGCTGTGTGACTAAGCTAAGCGACCCAAGTGGCCGACACAAACACCTGGCCCATCTAGGAGTGGCACTGCAGTGTCAGACAGGATGGCACTTCAAAAAATAGTCCCCAAACAGCACATGATGCAAAGAAAAATGAAAGAAAAAAGAGGTGCAAGATGGAATTGTGCTTGGGCCCTCCCACCCACCCTTATGTTGTATAAACAGGACATGCACAATTTAACAAACCCATAATTTCAGCGACAGGGTCTGCCACACAACTGTGACTGAAATGACTGGTTGGTTTGGGCCCCCACCAAAAAGAAGCAATCAATCTCTCCTTGCACAAACTGGCTCTACAGAGGCAAGATGTCCACCTCCTCCTCATCCTCCGATTCCTCACCCCTTTCACTGTGTACATCCCCCTCCTCACAGATTATTAATTCGTCCCCACTGGAATCCACCATCTCAGGTCCCTGTGTACTTTCTGGAGGCAATTGCTGGTGAATGTCTCCACGGAGGAATTGATTATAATTCATTTTGATGAACATCATCTTCTCCACATTTTCTGGAAGTAACCTCGTACGCCGATTGCTGAAAAGGTGAGCGGCTGCACTAAACACTCTTTCGGAGTACACACTGGAGGGGGGGGCAACTTAGGTAAAATAAAGCCAGTTTGTGCAAGGGCCTCCAAATTGCCTCTTTTTCCTGCCAGTATACGTACGGACTGTGTGATGTGCCTACTTGGATGCGGTCACTCATATAATCCTCCACCATTCTTTCAATGGTGAGAGAATCATATACAGTGACAGTAGACGACATGTCAGTAATCGTTGGCAGGTCCTTCAGTCCGGACCAGATGTCAGCACTCGTTCCAGACTGCCCTGCATCACCACCAGCGGGTGGGCTCGGAATTCTTAGCCTTTTCCTCGCAGCCCCAGTTGCGGGAGAATGTGAAGGAGGAGCTGTTGACGGGTCACGTTCCGCTTGACTTGACAATTTTCTCACCAGCAGGTCTTTGAACCTCTGCAGACTTGTGTCTGCCGGAAAGAGAGATACAACGTAGGTTTTAAATCTAGGATCGAGCACGGTGGCCAAAATGTAGTGCTCTGATTTCAACAGATTGACCACCTGTGAATCCTGGTTAAGCGAATTAAGGGTTCCATCCACAAGTCCCACATGCCTAGCGGAATCACTCTGTTTTAGCTCCTCCTTCAATCTCTCCAGCTTCTTCTGCAAAAGCCTGATGAGGGGAATGACCTGACTCAGGCTGGCAGTGTCTGAACTGACTTCACGTGTGGCAAGTTCAAAGGGTTGCAGAACCTTGCACAACGTTGAAATCATTCTCCACTGCACTTGAGTCAGGTGAATTCCCCCTCCTTTGCCTATATCGTAGGTAGCTGTATAGGCTTGAATGGCCTTTTGCTGCTCCTCCATCCTCTGAAGCATATAGAGGGTTGAATTCCACCTCGTTACCACCTCTTGCTTCAGATGATGGCAGGGCAGGTTCAGGAGTGTTTGCTGGTGCTCCAGTCTTCGGCACGCGGTGGCTGAATGCCGAAAGTGGCCCGCAATTCTTCGGGCCAGCGACAGCATCTCTTGCATGCCCCTGTCGTTTTTTAAATAATTCTGCACCACCAAATTCAATGTATGTGCACAACATGGGACGTGCTGGAATTTGCTCACATGTAATGCACGCACAATATTGGTGGCGTTGTCCGATGTCACAAATCCCCAGGAGAGTCCAATTGGGGTAAGCCATTCTGCGATGATGTTCTTCAGTTTCCGTAAGAGGTTGTCAGCTGTGTGCCTCTTATGGAAAGCGGTGATACAAAGCGTAGCCTGCCTAAGAACGAGTTGGCGTTTGCGAGATGCTGCTACTGGTGGTGCCGCTGCTGTTCTTGCTGCGGGAGGCAATACATCTACCTAGTGGGCTGTCACAGTCATATAGTCCTGAGTCTGCCCTGCTCCACTTGTCCACATGGCCGTGGTTAAGTGGACATTGGGTACAACTGCATTTTTTTAGGACACTGGTGACTCTTTTTCTGACGTCTGTGTACATTTTCGGTATCGCCTGCCTAGAGAAATGGAACCTAGATGGTATTTGGTACCGGGGGGACACAGTACCTCAATCAATTCTCTAGTTCCCTGTGAATTAACGGTGGATACCGGAAACACGTTTCTCACCACCCAGGCTGCCAAGGCCTGAGTTATCCGCTTTGCAGCAGGATGACTGCTGTGATATTTCATCTTCCTCGCAAAGGACTGTTGGACAGTCAATTGCTTACTGGAAGTAGTACAAGTGGTCTTCCGACTTCCCCTCTGGGATGACGATCGACTCCCAGCAGCAACAACAGCAGCGCCAGCAGCAGTAGGCGTTACACTCAAGGATGCATCGGAGGAATCCCAGGCAGGAGAGGACTCGTCAGACTTGACAGTGACATGGCCTGCAGGACTATTGGCTTTCCTGTGTAAGGAGGAAATTGACACTGAGGGAGTTTGTGGTGTGGTTTGCAGGAGCTTGGTTACAAGAGGAAGGGATTTAGTTGTCAGTGGACTGCTTCCGCTGTCACCCAAAGTTTTTGAACTTGTCAATGACTTCTGATGAATGCGCTCCTGGTGACGTATAAGGGAGGATGTTCCTAGGTGGTTAACGTCCTTGCCCCTACTTATTACAGCTTGACAAAGGCAACACACGGCTTGACACCAGTTGTCCGCATTTCTGTTGAAATAATTCCACACCGAAGAGGTGATTTGTTTTGTAATTTGACCAGGCATGTCAATGGCCATATTCGTCCCACGGACAACAGGTGTCTCCCCGGGGTGCCTGACTTAAACAAACCACCTCACCATCAGAATCCTCCTTGTCAATTTCCTCCCCAGCGCCAGCAACACCCATATCCTCATCCTGGTGTACTTCAACAGTGACATCTTCAATTTGACTATCAGGAACTGGACTGCGGGTGCTCCTTCCAGCACTTGCAGGGGGCGTGCAAATGGTGGAAGGCGCAAGCTCTTCCTGTCCAGTGTTGGGAAGGTCAGGCATCGCAACCGACACAATTGGACTCTCCTTGGGGATTTGTGATTTAGAAGAACGCACAGTTCTTTGCTGTGCTTTTGCCATCTTAACTCTTTTAAGTTTTCTAGCAGGAGGATGAGTGCTTCCATCCTCATGTGAAGCAGAACCACTATCCATGAACATAGGCCAGGCCCTCAGCCGTTCCTTGTCACTCCGTGTCGTAAATGGCACATTGGCAAGTTTACGCTTCTCCTCAGATGATTTTGATTTCGTTTTTTGGGTCATTTTACTGAGCTTTATTTTTTTGGATTTTACATGCTCTCTACTATGACATTGGGCATCGGCCTTGGCAGACGACGTTGATGGCATTTCATCGTCTCGACCATGACTAGTGGCAGCAGCTTCAGCACGAGGTGGAATTGGATCTTGATCTTTCCCTATTTTACCCTCCACATTTTTGTTCTCCATTTTTTAATGTGTGGAATTATATGCCAGTAATATATCAATAGCAATGGCCTACTACTTTATATACTGCGCACAACTGAAATGCACCACAGGTATGGATGGATAGTATACTTGACGACACAGAGGTAGGTAGAGCAGTGGCCTACTGTACCGTACTGCTATATATTATATACTGGTGGTCAGCAAAATTATGCACTGTCCTCCTACTATATATATACTGCGCAAAAGTTAAATGCACCACAGGTATGGATGGGATAGTATACTTGATGACACAGAGGTAGGTAGAGCAGTGGCCTACTGTACCGTACTGCTATATATTATATACTGGTGGTCAGCAAAATTATGCACTGTACTCCTATATATATGCTGCGCAAAACTTAAATGCACCACAGGTATGGATGGATAGTATACTTGACGACACAGAGGTAGGCAGAGTAGTGGCCTACTGTACCATACTGCTATATATTATATACTGGTAGACAGGTAGTAGCTCGTTCATCTTGCCGGAAGTCCCCGAAACGTCGATGGATACTTTATTGATTTTCTAATACAAACCACGTTTTCACAAGACCCTGAGTGCCGCAGATTTTTTTGTTTGTTGTTGGATCTTAAACTGAGGGCACCGGGGCATTTTGGACTTCTAGTGGAGTGCCGGGCTGTTTCCATTTGTTATCCATTCAGGAGCTGTACTTGGGACCGCACCTGCCAGAGCCAGGGCACCGCATTCTTTTTAACCGTTTCTCTTTATGCATATTTCCGGCAAGATGAACGAGCTACTACCTGTCTTCACTGCAGTGTCTCACTAATATCACCAGCACCTTTGGTGAAGCACCAGTGTCACCAGCACTTTTGGTGAATTACCAAGGACACGTTCAGTTTCCAGCACACAGCACCGTGCACTGCAGTGCAATTTAAGACATTATTCCACAGCCACAGATTCCAGCAGAATTTCAGACATGAATCCCAGTACCTCAGCAGCCAGCATGGATGAGGTCAGAGGATATAAGCACCTCAATATCAATAAAGGGGACCTATACAGTTTTACTGACGAGGATGCCGACAGACTCCGCTTCAAAGAACAGCTATCCTCTGCAGGGCAACCTTTTGGTCCAGATGATTTGTACCAGCAGCTCTATAAATTAAAACGAAGGGAGATTGATTTTCTCTTGCACGGCATTTCCCTCTCTGATTACCACAGGGAATGCATGATCCCCAGAGGTTTCAGGGTCAGGAACGCACCCACTATAGGGAGATTTAACCCCGAGTTCTACAAAAAATGGATAGGAATTACCAACAAGTGCAGTCTCGACCTGATGTTGTTGGTGATAGAGGAGGCGGGCAGAGAGTTAAAAGTGGTTAAGGAGAAAATCAATCTGTTCGAATCTGACCATCTCCTGGCCCTGCAACAAGATGAGTCCCACGATTGGTTGTCCAAGTTGCGAACTCAATGTGACAACTATCGCAGGGACCTAATCAAGTTAAAAAAGAACAAGCATAACATCGTCCAGGACGACTATGAAAACAACAGGGTGTACCATTGGTTGATGGGAGGGGGACCCAACACTTTTCAAAAAACCCACTCAAGACCCAGACAGGGGTGGCGTCGGCGTAGGGAGAATACCTCAAGGTCAGCAGCCTCGTCTAATAGTGATAGCGAGTTTGCTGTAGCCGATTCCGATGGCTCACAAGAGACACATGCTGTCCCTTTAGATCAAGCAGCACCACAGTTTCCAAAAGCAAGAGGACGGCCACCCGCCGGGGCGGCCAGAACACGAGACTCAAGAGATCGTGCTGTAAAAAACAAGACCTAGTGTATAATCTCTCGAAACGCACTCTCACTCCATCAGATCTGAGTGTTCTTAATAACGGTCTCTCCTTTGTCCCTACCAACCCACATAATGAACTTACTTGGAAAATAGAACTTTTCCAATTTGCCAGGAAGTTACGTCGGCAGGAGTACTTTTCCCTACATCCAATGCAGAACCCACTCCCGACACCTGTCTTTCAATCATTCTTGCACAAAAGAAGTCAATCTCTCTTTGACCCTCCATCCACGAACCCCTCCATTAAGTCATATAATATACGCCTGATGGATGAGTCTGTGGACAAATACTCCAACGACACCATCACAATTTATCTAAGCAAGAGTGGGTGGCCCTTAAACATCTAGGTTCCTATACCGACATAATAATCTGCCCTGCAGATAAAGGGGGCGGGGTGGTGGTCTTGGACCTTTCCTATTACAGGTCTGAAATTCTGGCACAGCTATCTAATTCCAGCACTTATAGCCCGTTGAGCTCTTACCCCACCATTATCTACAAGCAGGAACTGGACACCATCCTAGCTACAGCGCATTCGCAAGAACTGATCTCAGATAAACTACTCAAGGCCCTTCTGCAGAAACATCCGGTGGTCCCTGTCCTATTTACAGTGCCTAAGATCCATAAGAACTTACAGATGCCTCCCGGCCGGCCCATCATCTTGGCCCGGCAGTCACTGTATCAGCCCATTTCACAGTTCCTCGACAGCATATTGCAGCCTTTGGTGCTCAAACAGCCCACTTGCCTGAAGGACACCACCTCCTTTCTCCGCACACTGGAAGCCTTTGGCCCGGTCCCTGAAGCTGCGTTTCTTTGCACAGTTGACATTTGTAGCCTGTACACCAGCATACCGCACTCGGACGGTTTGGCAGCAATGAGATCGTTTTTGGTCGAAGAAGAGATGAATGACATAGACCTTGACCTTAACATGTCTTTACTTGAGCTGACCCTTACTAGGAACTATTTCCTATTCGACGGCCGGTTCTACCAACAAAGAACCGGCTCTGCGATGGGCAGCAATGTGGCCCCGTCATATACCCCGTCACATGCCAATGTGGCCCCGTCATATGCCAACGTGTACATGTTCAAAGAGGAAGCCTAGATGTTCTTCCATGACCAGGAGTCGTCAATGTCCATAGCACTCTTCACCAGGTACATAGACAACCTGTTCATCATTTGGACAGGGGGCGAATCTGCCCTGATGACATTACTGAAATTCATTAATGCCATACCGTCCCCAATTAGGATCACCTACAACCTGTCCTCCACATCCATTAATTACCTGGATGTTCTAGTTACGGTGCACGCAGACAAATTGCACATGAGTGTTTATCATAAACCTACGGATAAAAACACTCTTCTCCGAGCTAACAGCCATCACCCCCAATCTTTGAGCAGGGACTTCCCAGGTCCCAAATGATCAGGGTAGCTCGCATACACAGCCAACCGGAAAACTTGGAGGGCGAACTTGACAAGATGATATTAAAGTTACGAATGTTCCTCTTTAGGGGCCACCAAGAGAGAGGTGTTAAAGATGACCCGTAGTGCTCTAATGCAATCTAAGACCAGAACATTGGAGAACAGAATTCCTTGGACCACGTCTTTTGACACCTCCAGTCCAGTGCTGAATCGTGCAAACAGGGCCCTTTGGCCCATAGTCTCTACAGACTCACAACTTCCTTTTAGGCATAAAACCCCTATGATGAGCTACAGGAGGGGACGGAACATGCGGGACATGCTGGTTCATACCGACATTTCAAGTTTCCCTAAGTCTTCTGACATGCCTCCGATGAACACGTTCATTACTAAAAAACCCGGCTGCTATCGCTGTCTGGGTTGCACAACGTGCACCCACATGTTGATAGGTTCAGTGTTCACATTACCTTTAACCGACAAGAAGGTCCACATTCGTCACACGGTGACTTGTAAATCTACGCACATCATTTATCTGATAGTATGCCCGTGTGGCCTGTGCTACGTAGGCAAGACCATCAGGTCCCTACGTGAGCGCATGCCCCTACACCGTTCTGCGATAAAGGCGGCGTTAGTCGGCAAGGCATCTGACCAACCAGTGGCCAGACACTTTCATGAAGCCCACCACACTTTGTCTGGTCTTAAGCACATTATAATCGACCATGTTCCCAAATCGTTACGTGGGGGCGACAGGGAGGGTCAGCTCCTTCGGAAAGAAGCGACTTGGATCTTCAAGCTCGGCACCATTCATCCCTCTGGCCTGAATGAGAGGATTGTATGGAGTACCTTTGGCTAGTATTCATCTGAACCCTGGCGATGACAGTTTCAATGTCTTTAGTTGGATAAGCGAGATGCTTCCACCAGACCTGACCATTTTGGACATTATTGTTTGCTTTTTTGGTGTCATGTATATTCAGTGTTTAAACTGCATCTCTTGTTCTCTTTCTCTTTATGCTGGCTCTAGACACCTTGTAGGCACTGCCCCTCTCACTTATGATATGAGTTAGAGGGCTCTCCGTCTATGCCAGCCCATCTGAGTCTGGGCTAAGCGCACTTGTTGTGCTTTAATACATTGCATGCTTTAAGTATCCCAGGCTCCCACTGTCACCTTTATACAGTATCAATACATGCCAGTAATCTGTTCTGGTTCTGTGGTTCTATTGCACTATTTTTCTTTATTTCCAGGCGCAACAGGCCGTCCCTGACACCACGCAGACCCGACTACGCGTCATCATACAGCGCGGCACAGCGTCCACGGCGGGCTCCGGAGCGGCTGCACTTTCCTTGTTTGGCGGGTCTCCTTCTTCCTAAGGTGAGTTGCTTTACCTGTACACATTTGCACACATCTTGACAAAGGGGTTGAAGTCCCCGAAACGTCGAAGGATACTTTATTGATGTTCTAATACAAACCACGTTTTCACAAGACCCTGAGTGCCGCAGATTTTTTTGTTTGTTATATATATATATATATATATATATATATAAAAAACTTTTTTTTTTGTAGTGGCCCCTTTTATTTCCTCTCTCCTGAGATGGCTTCAGCAGAATATGTATTTATCTGTATATAATGTACAGTGTTTTTCTTTCTTATTCTCTAATAAAATATACATTATTTATGGAATGCAGCAAGAGTCAAGCAGGAGCCGGCAGAGACTGGTCTGTTGAAGTGGAAGCGTAATCTTTGCCACTCAGTTCTCCCGGGGCGGTAGCTGAGTATTCCTTAGTAATTTGGGGTTACATTGGGGTAATAACAGACAATTATATTACGGAGATAAATCCTGATTAAAAAAAAAAAATCAGTTTTCTCGACAAATGATCAGGGATCTAATGATATTTTTATCTGGAACAACGATAAGAAATATAGATTTTTCCTGCTCTCAGATTAGTGGTAAAGGAGAAGAGAAGGAGTAGGCAGAGGAATCTGAGGTGAGTGTGGATGATGCACATGGTAAAATATACCGAATAAGAAATATAAATTGGGAATAAAATGCAGACCAGAGCCAGAAACACATCTATGCTGTAAATCCTCGGGGAAAGTCTGACACTCGGATGAATACAGCGTCTCGTGGGTGACGGCTGAACCCTTCTCTTTACTTCCTGAACATTTTACAACTACTGTGTTTCCCCAATAATAAGACACTGTCTTATTTTTTTTTTCGGTCCAAAAAACACCATAGGGCTTATTTTCGGGGTAGGTCTTATTTTAATTAACCTTGACAGCAATTGTCTGGGGGTCAAAACAGACAGGATAATAACTGAAATGATGACCGTTATGCTCCCCCAGTCCTGCTTTTATCCCAATCACGCCCCTCAGTCCTGCTTTTATCGCCATCACGGCCCTCAGTCCTGCTTTTATACCCATCATGCCCCTCAGTCCTGCTTTTATCCCCATTATGCCCCTCAGTCCTGCTTTTATCCCCATCATGCCCTTCAGTCCTGCTTTTATACCCATCATACCCCTCAGTCCTGCTTTTATCCCCATCACGCCCCTCAGTCCTGCTTTTATCCCCATCACGGCCCTCAGTTCTGCTTTTATCCCCATCACACCCCTCAGTCCTGCTTTTATGTCCATCATGCCCCTCAGTCCTGCTTTTATCCCCATCACGCCCCTCAGTCCTGCTTTTATCCCCATCAAGCCCCTCAGTCCTGCTTTTATCCCCATCATGCCCCTCAGTCCTGCTTTTATCCCCATCATGCCCCTCAGTCCTGCTTTTATCCCCATCATGCCCCTCAGTCCTGCTTTTATCCCCATCAAGCCCCTCAGTCCTGCTTTACAATACTTTACTTACCGTTTTTTTTGTCTTCACTTTCCTCTCTTTCTGTATTCTCCTCCGCGTCGCTGCAGTAAATGGCTCTGGAACGCACGCCAGCATCATTCACAGAAAGCGAGGGGAGGGTGCGTGCTCACTGTGAGAGAGTGAGACGCTGCAGCTGTGATTGGATGCCACTGTTAAATCTTTAACAGCGGCATCCATTTAATGCGGAGGGGGGGTGGGGTTGCGGAGCTGGGGGCATTGTTGTGTAGCGCAGGGACCGGACAAAATGGGGATTTAGCTAGGTCTTATTTTTGGGGTAGGGCTTATTTTGGACCGTTCTGAAGAAGTAAGGGTAGGTCTTATTATCGGGGAAACACGGTATCTGTACATTGCAGTTTTTAGTATAAATCAGCTGGTTGTATTTTGCGTTGTATTGTCATATATAGGTTTCTTTGATGGCATCATTTTTTATTTGTTGGCACTGTTTATATAGGGAACGGTGCAGATTGGGTGCAGGGTGGCATTTATTGCTGCGGAGCAAAATGGTTTATAGTTGGAATGGAGGAGATGGGTTATTTGAGGTTGCTATGGGCAACTACTGCACGTTACCTCTCTCAAAGGTTTGATGCATCCCCCCTCTGTATGATCTTTTGGAGATTCGTCTTTCCCCTTTACATGGCAGCCTGCTGCGTGAAGGGGGGGTCACAGGGAGCAGGATGTGCCTATGTAATTAAGTATGACAACCCCATTATTTTATGGATATTAAGTTGTTCTGACACCCGAGATCGCAGGTGGTGCGATATGCCGGCCGATCTTGGACATTTTTTTAAAGGGGTGATCACTTACAAGGCATGGTTGTGCCTTGTAAGTGATTGCCCCTTTAAAAAAATATCCGACATTGGCCGGCATATCGCACCATCGGCGATCTATGGGTATCATTACATCGGATCCATTGTGTCTTCCCCCTAATCACACTAGGTGGCGGTGCTGTGCCGCACAGGGTGAAGTCTGTGGGCGGAGTCATGGACACACATACACACACACACACACACACACACACACACACACACACACACACACACACTCTCTCTCTCTCTCTCTCTTTCTTTCTCTCTCTCTCTCTCTCTCTCTCTCTCTCTCTCTCTCTCTCTCTCTCTCTCTCTCCAGTGATAAATTACTTTTATTGATCTGTATTACAGCTGCCCCAGGCAGTGTAATCTCTACACTGTAAACTGTGCATTATATAGGCAATGCAATCCCACAGTGTGTCTACAGGAATACAGAGCGGGAAACAGAAGATCACATTAAATATTAACTATCTGTTCTACCCATTCCCCGCACGGGAGCTTCTGATTGTCACGGCTGTACATATAAATGAGTGTTAATTATTTGGTAAATCTATAGAGATGTCAATCTGAGACGTCTTAATGTAAGTAAATATTAATCAATGGTTCTTGACGTTACCCGAGGAGCACCCGCAGCAGAGACGGTAAAAGTGACGGGAGCATTTTTGTAGTTTATTAAATTCTACTCACTGGAGGTGCAATCCTAATTTTGATCCGATTGTCCGTTTGGGTGTTATTGGTCACGCAACACAAGCCACGTATCGATAATGACATCATTATGTCACCCCACTGTTCATCCCCTTAGGGGAGGTTTATTAAAATTCTAATTACGTAGTTTTCCTATTTCACACCTGAAGAAATTGAATACATATCTATCTATCTATCTATCTATCTATCTATCTATCTATCTATCTATCTATCTATCTATCTATCTATCTATCTATCTATCTATATCTCCTATAAAATAGCCCAGATCTGTGACTCTGTGCCTGTGTGTATAACGCTGGGCGTGGCTAGGAGCTCTCATTGGGTTAGCAGCAGGTCTATCACACCCAGTCCACAGCTGATTGGGCGAGAAACTCCCTCCCACACAGGTTACATCCAATGGGATGCTCTGCCCTTTGCCTGCTGTGTTTTCACAGAGCAGGATTAACAGTGGGGCTGATGGAGCTGCAGCTCCTGGTCCACACCCCAAAATAGGCCCCCTGCATCTGCAGCAACACACCCTCCAACAATTTACACAGAAAAATCAGTGCAAATTCGAAAAGGAGGCGTGGCCACGGGTACAGCCGTGTGGCCACGCCCCTTTTCCTATACTTTCAATGGAAGCTTGGAGAGTCAATAATCGGTACAGACCATAAAACAAAGGTCCTGTACCTGCCAAAAAGGTGCAGCTGGAGGGTATGCCACTGCATCTGCAGCAAGTCTCTGCACTGTAGATAGGGGGAAAAAAACCTTTTACTGCAGCATCCTATGTCTTGCTGCCAGTCCGCCTGCCCCCTCCAGCATCAACAATCCCCACTCCCTAGCCGCGGTGCAGGTGGAACAAAAGCTGCTGCGGCCACCGACATAGATGTGACTGAAAGCGGCGCAGCGGAAGGCTTTCATAGCCCTCCCTGCGCTGCATACTCTCTGAGCCTCGGAGCCTCCTCTGCGCGTGATGTCACAGAAGTGCCTCCCCGCCACAGCCGCGCCCAGATCCCCAGAGGCCCTGACTCCGCAACACAGCACCTGGGCTGCCGGCCTGGAAGCCCCGAGATGGCTAATGTAACGGATAGAGTGGGTGATATCGCGGAGGGTAATGTCTGGACGCTGAATCAATATAAACGGTGACAGTGCTGCGCAGTGCAGTGGATGTGCAGTGTCACTGACACTGCACAGCACTCTCACCTTTTACATTGATTCAGTCAGTTCTGCCAGCCAGTCACTATTGTTAGCGCCGGTGTCCCAACGCGACGCATTACGGGGAAGTAGACGCACTAAATAAACTACAGCTCCCAGCAGTCCTTAGCGCCGAAGCATTCCGTGCATCTTATTCTCTGTAATGCGACGCGTTGGGACACAGGCGCCCACAATAGTGACTGGCTGCTTGGCTGCTGTGAGAATCTCCGGGAGAGCCACTGCCAAAGTGAGGACAGCAGGTTAGCTGCTTCCAGGAGGAGAAGCAGGAGAAGCATTACCCACCCCTCCCCCACTCACAGTAACCCCGCTCCAAACTCCCTCCCCCACCCGCAGCACACATGCAACCGCCCCTTCCCCACCCACGGCGCCCCCGCACCCGCCACTCCCCCAACCACAGCACCTACAGTAGCGGATCTTGCCACGAGCAAGCAGGACTTTTGCCCGGGGCGCCGCCTTCCGGAGGGCGCTGCACCAGGGCAAGATCCACTGCTGCAGTGTCCCCCGCTGCCGCCCGCTTTGAAGGGAAACTAGACGCGTACGCGTCTAGTTTCCCTTCGTGGATAGGTCCTTTACTGTGCGGTGCGTGATGACGTCATTGCGCACCGCACATCATTTCAGTCTGTACAGGGGGCGTAAATGACCACGCCCCCTGTACGAAGCCACGCCCCCTATTGCCGCCCGGGGCGCACAGAGCCCCAGAACCGGCCCTGAGCACCTACTAGGTGATTCATCAGGCCCTGCGTGCGCTGTTCACGCCGTTGCAAGGGGCTTCGACCCCTTAACCATCGCACGCCCTTTGTCCGTACAATATTTAACCACTCACACAATTATGATTGGAGGTAATACTCCATGTAATAAAAATACTGCACGTCAAAGGGCGTGCAAGGGTTAAGGGGGCGTAGCCACTTACGACGGTGTGAAGACCGCCTGTAGGGTGCAATGAATCACCTAGTATATAATATATATTTATATATTTACATGCAGTATATATAAAAAATGGGACAATAACAAGCAAATCTTGTTGTGTAGTGTAACATTAAATATAACAATCCTGAGTGTCGTATGAGAAAGGTTAGTGTTGTTCCTTGTTGCTCCATGTAACAGTCACCGTTGTATGTATACAGTAGCGTCATGACAAGAAGAAAGACCATGGATTGCAGACATGTGGACGGGAGACAGCTGATATTAGCGCTTCTGACAGCTTAAGAAAACTCCATTCTATTACTATTCCGCATTGGTCTCAGCTCGCAGACAGCGCCTGGTCTCAGGGAACCCTTCCAGTTATACATATTTAGATATTTGTTCTTTCTACGGAGAACTGTGTCTGTCAGAAAACTGATTTAAATGCATTTGTGTTGACACGTCTACCCCGGAAGCAATTTTTGTAATCATCAGAAAATTTGCTATCGGCCATTAAATTGCTTTGTAGAATACCACAGAGGAAACCGTTCTTACAATCATCTTTTGTATCAATGGGAAGGAAAACACAATGTTTATAAACAGTTTCTTTTTTAATTAAACTCTTTTTTGAACTCCGCACCAAGTAATTGTAGCATCTGCTAGCAAAATTAATGTGTGCACGTAACGCTAGAAGCAAATTTGGGAAGCCGTCAGCAGTGCAGACAAGAGGGAGCAACCTTCCCGTAAGAAGTAATGCGCAGACGCAGGATGCCGCAAAGAACTGCAGATTCTCAGTAAATAATGTGGCGCTATTCCTGGTCTCTTTGTAAGAGATGCAAAAGACATCTGCCAGAGAACAAGATAAGATTTATTCTGCACTCAGGGGGCAATTCAGACCTGATCATAGCAGCAAATTTGTTAGCAGATGGGCAAAACCATGGGGGTCATTCCGAGTTGTTCGCTCGCTAGCTGCTTTTAGCTGCAGTGCAAACGCTAGGCCGCCGCCCTCTGGGAGTGTATCTTAGCTTAGCAGAAGTGCGACCGAAAGGTTCGCAGAATTGCTACTAAAAAAGATTGTGCGGTTTCTGAGTAGCTGCAGACCTACTCCTACCTTGCGATCACTGCAAACTGTTTAGTTCCTGTTTTGACGTCACAAGCACGCCCTGCGTTCGGCCAGCCACACCTACGGTTCCCCAGCCACTCCTGCGTTTTTAACCGACACACCTGCGTTTTTTCACTCACTCCCTGAAAATGGTCAGTTACCTCCCAGAAACACCCACTTCCTGTCAATCACTCTGCGGCCAGCAGTGTGACTGAAAAGCGTCGCTAGACCTTGTGTGAAACTGCATAGTCTTTTGTGAAAGTACCTCGCGCGTGCGCACTGCGCACCATACGCATTCGCAGAGATACTGCTTTTTTACCTAATTGCCGTGCTGCGACCGAAAGCAGCAAGCGAACACCTCGGAATGACCACCTATGTGCACTGCAGGTGGGGCAGATGTAACATGTGCAGAGAGAGTTAGATTTGGGTGGGTTATTTTGTTTCTGTGCAGGGTAAATAGTGGCTGCTTTATTTTTACACTTCAATTTAGGTTTCAGTTTGAACACACCCCACCCAAATCTAACTCTCTCTGCACATGTTACATCTGCCCCCCTGCAGTGCACATGGGTGGTCGTTTCAAGTTGATCGCTCGCTAGCAGTTTTTAGCAGCCGTGCAAACGCTATGCCGCCGTCCACTGGGAGTGTATTTTAGCTTAGCAGAAGTGTGTACAAAAGGATCGCAGAGCGGCTACGTTTTTTTGTGCAGTTTCAGAGTAGCTCTAAACCTACTCAGCGCTTGCGATCACTTCAGACTGTTCAGTTCCGGTTTTGACGTCACGAACATGCCCTGCGTTCGGCCAGGCACGCCTGCGTTTTTTCTGGAATGCCTGCGTTTTTCCGAACACTCCCTGAAAACGGTCAGTTGACACCCAGAAACGCCCACTTCCTGTCAATCACTCTGCGGCCAGCATTGCGACTGAAAAGCTTCGCTATACCCTGTGTGAAACGACATTGTTCTTTGTAATAGTACGACGCGCGTGCGCATTGCGCCGCATGCGCAGAAGTGCCGTTTTTTGCCTCAGCGCTGCACAGCGAACGAATGCAGCTAGCGATCAACTTGGAATGACCACCCATGGTTGTTCCCAACTGCTAACAAATTTGCTGCTACGATCAGATCTGAATTACCCCCTCATTACAACTCTATTGTCATTAAACAAAACAATACAATGAATTGTCAATGAAATAACACTGTAAAACCACCCAAATACTGCTTCTTACACAAGAACTCACATCAGTGTATTTTGACAATTTAACATATACAAACAGCTAACGTCATGTTTTTTTGTTTTCAGCCCGTAGTGGTGTTGGATGGGTGGTGGGATAACCTTTGTTGGGAATGTGTGTACAGGTGATTTAGCAGAGGTAAATGTACACACCAGTAAAGTCTGATTTGACCCAGGTATAAATCCTTTGTCCAGGGCAGGATTAAACCTTGGGGGTCCGGGGCACTTAAGACAGGGGGGCCCGGGGAAAGGAAGCGGGTAGGTGTATATTAGATTGTGCATACCTCCCAACATGCCCCATTCCAGGATTGACAAATTGCTCTCTACCCGGACTTCCCTCTTAATATATGATTGGTGTCACGGGTGTTGAACTATTTTTCATAAACCCCCGGGCCGTCCAGTAGTAGCAGGAGTTAATTCAGTTACATCAAATCTCTCCTGTTTTTTGTATCATAAAATTCAACCCATGGTACATTTCACAAAATCTTACATTAAAGATACCATTGCTGTAATTAAGAAATTGGATGAAATAATATGGTTACCACATTATATACTGGTGACAGCGGACGTCACCTCATTATATACTATTATTCAACACACTCAACATCAGGTTATCGATAAGGTACTAGAATTTATTTTAGAAGATTTTTCTCTCATCCTAAATAATAACTTTTTTTGGTATGTGTGGGATTTCTTCATGCAGACTTCCGGAACTGCGATGGGCACTAAGCTGGCACCTAGTTATGCAAGCCTCTTCATGGCGCATTGGGAGGACATGTGTATATGGGCAGGTCACCCATGGGGTGCCAGCCTGGTGTCCTGGTTCCGGTATGTGGACGATATTATGTTCATATGGGGTGGTACAGAGAGTGCCCTTTTGGAATTCTGTGCATTTATGAATTCAAACGATACACATATAGAGTTAACATTTGTAACGAGTAAGGTGGAGATAAATTTCTTGGACCTGACGATATTCCCAGAAGGAGATAAATTAGGTACCAAGTATTACTCCAAGCCGACTGACTGTAACTCTTATATTGACCCTAGCCGTAACCACCACGCAAATTGGATTAGGAGCGTACTGTCAAAGTCAGAAAAATATCGCGCTGCACGTTGCCATATATTCACCTCAGGCGCGTGCTCGCTGCACATGCACTTTCACTGGCGTGCGTGCACATACTCGCAAATGCGTGACGACGCTTCTATGAGCGTACGCTCGAGCGCATGGTATGTGCACTTACGGTAGAGTTTGTGCGCGTCTAGCGAGCGACTCAATCGCTCGGAAATAAATTCATATAGCAGGTTTTATAGGTAATGTTCCCTTTAGTGATAAATGTAAGTTTGGTTAATGTAACTTGTTCACGGACTTGGGAATCCCTCTTTACGCGGTACAAAGGGTCTGATTAAGGTAGAACAGTTGTGTCTGGTACCTAACCGAAGAGTATTTTAATAGCAATAATCCGGTGTTGGTAAGGTACAGATTAAACGCTCCTGCATATAGTTATGGCCATTAGTAGTTTCTGGACATTTCATATATTTGCAGTTAATTATCCATGCGGCGGGAATCCGGATATTCCCTCCCACCTGAGCTGATTGTAATAGCCACAGCCCACCTGTTCAAACTAACCTATGACCTTTTGTTATGATGCGAGGAGACATTCCTGTGTCCAATGAACAATGAGATTATAGGTCCCTTTGTAGTATACTGTAAGCAGTGTATATAAAGACAAGCCGACCTGGGCCAGCTCCACTCTCTACTCTTCAACGGTTCTCATCACTGATAATCGGGAGCTGGATATCCGGGAAGGCGCATGCGATTGTTCCTCTTTGTGCGTAAGTTCTCTGCAACCATTTTACCTCATGTTTATTGTAAGCCACTCTCTCTCTCTCTCTCTCTCTCCTTTCCCTTAAATGTAATTGTGCCACTATTGTATATTTCTGTCTAGATAACCTGTTAGAATTATATGTTAGTGTGTAGTGTATGACTTGTTAACTGTTTCTCTTTTCGATATAACTTAAGACGCTTGTTAGTAAAGGTGTTGGAACCTTAGCACGGTATTGTGTGTTCATTATATTACAAAGGGTAATAAGAGCGTCTCGATCGCTCAAACAGCTTTAGTATTATTAAGGTTAAGCAGCGTTATATCGCTACAGTGTTTCATAACAAGGTTTATAGCATAAGAGTATCCTTTCTGTGTGTTACATTCAAAGTGTACTGATTGTCATATTGTGAGCGTCTGCGCCGCTCGTGATCTCCTCGTGGTCTCGAGCGTCCGCTACGCTGGTAGCGTGTCATTACGTTAGTCGGCAGCCTATAGCGTGCTTGACTCTACGCATTTAGCCGCGAGCGAGCGTGCCGCTCGTGCGTCTCGACCTCAGATAAGCGTCCGCTACGCTAAGTGCGTACCCTACGGTATCTCATACGCCAATTGCGTATTTAGTCTCTTACCCATATAGTGAAGGTTATAAGGTAATCAATATCAGCATTGTCAATTGGGGCCTCGTCCGTCCTCCACACATCAATCCGCACTAGCGAACACAGACTTTATCTGTCAGCAAAGGGCGGGAACGCAGTATCCTTTCGTATCCGTATTGGTGGTGAGGGATACAGTGGTGCTGACTAGATAAGCGTCTGTTACGCTACGCCGTAGGAGTGCTGGGGTGGAATCCGGACCCGGAGGTAAGAACGGTACGCTATTGTCTTTTTAAACCTGTTTCATTTCTGTCTTGTGTACGCACGCACGCATACATCTGCATTTCTTTTCATTCGTGTATTTTCACATCTCACTCTCCTGGTTGCCATTTCACAATTGATAACGTGCTAAGAAAGATTTGTTGCTATTGGTAGTTAAAGAGTAAAAATAATACATTAAGGGGTAATTTGTAAAACACGCACACAGCTTTGCCTAAAGACATAAGGAAAGACCTGTGTGGTGCTCGGTAGATGATTACATTTAAAAGATCATCTACATTGATATAAACGTGTTAATTGTATTTCTGTGGACATATCTGGCTGGCGTACACGTGTCTCTAACAAAAGGGTGAGACTAGTGTACGCAACACAAGGGCCGACGCACGGAGCGTATATTACGCAACGGAGCATCTGGGTACGCCCACATAATACAAATCACACGATAGTATTATTTTAAATAGGCGAAAAGGAGGTAACGCGAGAATAGCGCAAGTCAATTTTAGTGTCCAAAATTTTAAGCTAATAGATCCTTCTCTAATTTGCGACTCATCTGGTCTAGACTGTGTTACTGAATGAAAGGGATTTCTGCGCAGAAATAAAAGTAAAGTGTACATGTGGTGAGTGTGTGTATATATATATATAGCAGGGAGAAGAACGTGGCACTCACGGCAAGTTTCAATAATCACAACCACAGCATATAGCGTAGAGCAACGTTTCAGTGGCACCCCACTGTCGTCAGGCTTTATTAATAAAATGTTAAAACGGTCCTACCTTTATAGAACACCCACGTGTATGTTGTACAGATCGTCCGGACCCAAACTTCCGGACAAAAAAGCGGAAATGATGTGATAGTGCCGTCAGCGCACTGAGAGATCAAAGCCCATCACCATGGAGACCTGTTTGTTAGAAGTAGCAGGAAGCATGAGATATTCACAAAGTAAAGGAAGCATGAGATATATTATATCAGTGAGGGCTGATATAATATATCTCATGCTTCCTTTACTTTGTGAATTACTTTCGGATTGTGGGATAAATATATGTGTATTCTAGCATACAAATATCTGTTACAGTATGTCAATGCTGTTTTATGTTATTGCCGCATGATTGCTACTTATTTTACACTATGTGTCTAATGATTGCCACAAATGTCTACACGCTGTATTAGTATCCATGTTCTGCTACTTCTAACAAACAGGTCTCCATGGTGATGGGCTTTGATCTCTCAGTGCGCTGACGGCACTATCACATCATTTCCGCTTTTTTGTCCGGAAGTTTGGGTCCGGACGATCTGTACAACATACACGTGGGTGTTCTATAAAGGTAGGACCGTTTTAACATTTTATTAATAAAGCCTGACGACAGTGGGGTGCCACTGAAACGTTGCTCTACGCTATATGCTGTGGTTGTGATTATTGAAACTTGCCGTGAGTGCCACGTTCTTCTCCCTGCTATTATCCTGTATCTACGGAGGCACCGGCTCTTAAGGTTTACAAGCGTTTTGGAGTGCCTTGTCCACCGTTCTATATATATATATATAAGTTTCTACAATTTTTGGGTTGAACCACAGGAAATCGAGTTCTCGTGAGGTACATACGTGTAAGTGACATGCATGGTGGCTTGGGAGGCATCCCTTGTTAAACATACAAAGAGCATTAGAGTATAGCAGACCAGGAGGTCTACTGTAGAACAGACCAGGAGGTCCAGACAGACCAGGAGGTCTAGGTACAGCAGACTAAGAAGTCTGCTATAGATAAAAACAGCACAACACCAGAAAGGGTTGGTGCGGAACCCATATAGGCCATTAAAGCTCAGGCTGAAGGAATTCGCAGCCGCAATTTTCGATTCCACTGGTCGCTCCGCACATAAGATTAGTTGCTTGTGTGCAGAACGATTGTACCGCACGTAATTGTGTGCATTAGTTAGTAATTTGACCCAGTACCATTTGCGTACGCTAGAGGGGTCATAAACGCTATTTGTACACTCTAACGTGATTTGTGTAATTTTTTTTTATTTTAAGGGAGGTTCGCTGGTCACTCAGGAACTATCCAACAACCAATAGTTACTGGAAAGGGTTAAGTGCTCTGCGGATCACACTCACATGTTCCAGTAAATAGAGGTTCAGGTCGCAGGGGCCCTAGGTTGAGTACGCCAGCGCTAAGGCAGTGTGTGGGCGTATTGGTCGGCGTGGGCGAGTGAGTGGAGTACTCGGTAAACTTCGCCACCGGCCTACCTCGGACATCTTGGTTTTTGTAAGGTTTAGCTGAAAACCCTGATTTGAAGGTCAGAGGTAGTGAAAGCAACATCTGCAAGGATGGGGGCCAGTTGTTCAGGTAGGGGGCGATCAACCTCGGTTCGGGTTGATTTAGTAAACCGACCAATCGGGTCGGCAAGGTATGTAATGTGTGAGAAATACGGTTCACACACAGAGGTTTTATGCGATGAATGGGAAAGAATGACTGTGCATGACGGGGAGAAGTTCCCAAGAGTGGGCAGTTTTAGCCCAGATGTGTTACAAAATCTAAGGAGAAGGATATGTCTCATTAAATCTGAAAAGAGACGGATCAAACATTATGACTATTTACAGTTATGGCAACAGGAGGGTGAAATACAGAGAGGATTGGCTCAGGCGGCCGGATCTAACCCTATCAGGAAACTGATAGTTACCGCGCCGCCGCCACCATACATAACGGGGGAAAGAGTGGTTGCAGAGAAAGACACACTGGGGTATGATAAACAGGCACTTAGTAACTGTGTAAATGTTAAGAATAATGTAACTAAGATTATAGATGCAAATACTAACCCGTGCAAGCTGTACCCTGTTTTAAACTTTCCCCAGGAGTATGATCAAGAGGACGAATCAACAACAATATCGGCGCTCTCTCCAGCAGCCACCATAGCAGAAACAACAGTGGGCACAGCCCAACCCGTAAGATTAGCATCAAAGGCCCCTAGCGGAGGGACAGGTGAGGTCGTATCAACTGGTAAGTACGGCACCATACACTATGCTGAACCATTTCACCACATGCTGTAGAACCTAATCAGAATGATGTTATTGGACTTAATCCCGTTAGGGTAATAGCAGTGCCAAATGGGAAAACTGACGCTTCAGGAGCCACTCCTGTCAGAAACATCGCCATGCACTGTCCTTTTTCCTGAATGGAATTAAGAGCAATAGTGTCTGAATTCCCTGATCCTAGAAAAGATCTAGTTGCTAGCCAGAAATACATTAGAGAACTAGGAAATACTGTAGAGCCCAATAACAACGACTGGCAGATATTGCTGAGGGCATGTTTACCTTCCAATGTCGACTCCGCAAGATTTTTAGCCGACTGTAAATTAGATGAAGATGTACCCCTTACGGATGTGTACAACCAAGATAATGTAAAGAGAATAAATTTACAGTTAAAAGAGTATTTTCCAACTGTTGCCAAATGGAATAAAATTTTCTCCATTAAACAAAAAGAGACAGAAACAGCTGCTGAGTATTTCCATCGGGCACTACAGGAAATGGCTAAATATACAGGTATAGAAGACATTAAGACAAATGTAAATCATAGAGAAGTAGCAGTATCTGTGTTAATGGATGGTTTAAAAGAAGTATTGAGGACAAGGGTACAGACCACGCAACCATGTTGGCAAGGTCTGTCGTGGCTACTTTGAGAGAGGCTGCTATTGATCATGATCGGAATATCACCAGACACAGGGAGTCACAAAGTGATAAGTTAATGGCCGTAAGTATACAGGCCCTGACCACAAGGCAACCTCTGTATAAATCTCCGACCCCTGTGGGTAAGTCAAATGTGGTAACTTGTTATTTCTGTCATAAAGAGGGACATTTTGCACGAGACTGTAGAGTGAAAAATGCACAAAAATCATATCAACCCCCTAGACAACGACATGGCACACGAAATTGGGATCAGGGACCGCAGAAACGGAGTTATGAGCCACATGCAGGGGAAACCAGAAGGTATCCCCCAAAACGAGACTGGCAAGTCTCTGGTAATTCCCATTTACCCCCTTCACAGGTAATAGCGGCCACTGCAATACAGGGAGGTAACCACACACCATAGGGGTGTGGCCACACCTGTAATCTGCAGCCAGTGAAATTAATTGCGAATCTTGGAAGTGAACCCGAGGTTACAATTGATGTAGCTGGTAAATCTTTAAATTTCCTTGTAGATACGGGGGCGGCCAAGTCAGTGATAAATTCGACCGTGGGCATGAGAACCACTGGTAAAACAATTCCAGCCATGGGAGTAACAGGAGTAGTACGACAATACCCTTTAAGCAAACCAACAGAGGTTACTATAGGGCCTTTGCATACCAAGCATTCTTTCCTGCTGGCTGCATCGGCTCCGACTAATCTCTTAGGGAGAGATTTACTGTGCAAAATGGGATGCGTCATATACTGTACTCCTGAAGGTGTGTTCTTGGACATACCCGAAAACCACGCTCAGGAAGCGCAAGATATGCTAGACTCCCCAACAAGATTAATGTCACACACTGTTATTGTAAATAGGTGTCCATCCAAGATAGAAGAAATGACGTCCCAGATACCAGATTCACTGTGGACCAAAGACGGACAAGACACTGGATTGATGGCAAATGTAGCCCCAGTAGTTGTGCAAGTAAAAGATGGTAGGATAGCTCCAAAAATCCCACAGTACCCTCTGAAGCCAGAGGTGGAGTTAGGAGTTTACCCTGTAATAGAGCGCTTGCTACAACAGGGCATCCTGGTAAGGACGTCCAGCACTGCCAATAGCCCCATCTTCCCTGTTAAAAATAGTGGGGGGAGGGGTTACAGATTAGTGCAGGATCTAAGGGGGGGTCAACAAAATAGTTGAGAGTCAATTCCCCGTAGTGCCAAATCCAGCTGTTATCCTAATGCAAATCCCTCCCACTGCCAAATTTTTCACTGTGATTGACCTCTGCTCCGCTTTCTTCTCGGTACCCCTGCACCCTGACAGTCAATACTTATTTGCATTCACATACAGAGGAGTTCAATATACATGGCCTCGCTTACCACAAGGTTTCATAGACAGTCCAAGTATCTCTCACAAGCTTTGCATGATTGTTTACAGTCTTTCCAACCAGAGAGTGGATCAGTATTGATACAGTATGTGGACGATTTACTACTGTGTTCAGATTCACTGGAAGCGTCCCTGAAAGATACGAAACAACTCCTGTTTCATCAGACACAGGACACAAGGTTTCCAAGGACAAATTACAATTATGCCAGGCCCGGGTGAAGTATTTGGGACACTGTCTGACACAAGGACTGAGACACCTTACCGCTGATAGAATTCAAGCAACTCGTGACATGACACTGCCACAAACCCAGCAACAGATTAGAACGTTTTTAGGAATGTGTGGGTATTGCCGTAACTGGATCCCAGGTTTTTCCATACTAGCCCTACCTTTGCAGGAGATGGTCTCATCAAGTAAACCTGATCGGATTTCGCACACAGACGAATCTGAAATGGCATTTGAGAGACTAAAACAGTGCCTAACGCAGGCACCTGCATTAGGTATGCCTGACTATGGGAAACCCTTTGAGCTATACGGAACAGAGAGTGCTGGGTGCGCAGCAGGTGTCTTAACCCAGAAGCATGGTGATGCCAGCAGGCCGGTAGCTTACTACAGTGCTCAGCTAGATACAGTAGCGCGATCCCTCCCCACATGCTTGCGAAGTGTTGCTGCGATAGCATTGCTAGTTACAAAAAGCGAAGATGTAGTGCTAGGACACAACCTCACAATTCATACGCCACATGCAGTGTCAGCCTTGCTGAATTCTGCCCAAACCAGGCACGTCTCATCAGCGCGGTTTACAAGATGGGAATTGGCATTAATGACCCCCGTAAACATCACCATAAAGAGATGCAGTGCATTAAATCCTGCAACGTATCTCCCAGGTGTGCCTGGACAGGCACAAAGGGTGGAGGATGAGAGAGATGGGGAAGGAGGATTTAATACAGGAGATGACATGCATAATTGTATGGAATATTTGACCCAAAATTTCACGGCAAGGCCTGACATCAGTGACAACCCACTGGAAGATGTAGATTTTACTTTCTACACTGACGGTAGTTTTCACAGACAGACGGACTCGGGAGACCTGTGTACTGGATACGCAGTCGTAGATGACCAAGGTACCATAGAAGCAGAACCGCTAGGCCCACCTCACTCAGCACAAGTTGCTGAACTGGTTGCCCTAACCAGAGCATGTGAATCGGCTAAGGGCAAGTTAGCCAATATCTACACCGATTCTAGGTACGCCTTCGGAGTAGTCCATGATTTCGGAGCCCTATGGCGCCTCAGAAATTTCATGACGGCAACTGGCACACCCGTAGCGCATGCAGTCCACATAAAAAGACTTCTAACAGCAATACAGGAACCCGACAGAGTGGCTGCTATCAAGTGTAAAGCACACACATATAGCCAAGACCCGGTATCACTTGGTAACAGCCGAGCAGACGAAGCTGCTAAGTTAGCAGCCGGTACCCCCAGACAGACAGACATCACACAACTGATGGTATTTAATACTGTAAACACTCAGAAATTGTGTGAAATGCAAAACTTGTGTTCCCCACAGGAAAAGGCAGTCTGGAGATCAAAAGGATATGGCCAGGAGTCCTCAGGACTCTGGACAAATGGACAAGGTAAACCAGTGGCACCAAGAGCATACCTTCCAAGTCTAGCGGAAGCAGCACACGGGCTGACTCACATGGGCAAAGAAGGGATGTGTAAGCTAGTGAGAGCTTATTGGTGCGCCCCAGGATTTTCCTCCCATGCGGGTAAGAGAGCAATGACATGTCTTACCTGCTTGAGGAAGAACATCGGAAAGGCAATACCGACAGAACCATCTCATATCCCTCCAACAGATGGCCCTATCCAAGTAATACAAATTGATTTCATACAATTGCCACCTTGTAGAAATTTGAAGTATGTTTTGGTCTGTATTGATGTGTTCTCAAATTGGGTCGAAGCATTTCCCGCGGCCACAAATACTGCTGTATTTACTGCAAAGAAAATTGTGCAGGAATTTGTGTGTAGGTATGGTATCCCTAGAATAATTGAAAGTGATAGGGGTACCCACTTTACAGGTGAAGTTTTTCAAACAATGTGTAAGTTAATGGGAATTAATAGTAAGCTGCACACTCCGTATCGCCCCCAGGCGAGTGCGAAGGTGGAAAGAGTAAACAGCACTATTAAAAATAAATTGAGCAAGGTAATGACCGAGACAGGATTGTTGTGGCCTGAAGCTTTGCCAATTGTATTATACAGCATCAGAACCACTCCCAGGTCCCCTCTTAATCTGTCTCCTTTTGAAATTCTGTTTGGTCGACAACCGCATGTTATGATTAACCCTCAGGATGATTTGAAGTGTAACAATGAAGTGACTGTAAAGTACTTGGTTAAGATGAGTAAACAGCTAAGGAATCAGAATGACAATTTGAAGTTGGTGATTCCTGATCTGCCAGATAGTAATTGTCATGACATTGAACCTGGGGATTATGTAATGATACGGAATTTTCTACGCTCAGGTTGCCTTATTGACAGATGGGAAGGACCATATCAAGTCTTATTGACCAGCACAACTGCTTTGAAGGTTGCCAAGAGAGAGACTTGGGTCCATACGTCTCATTGTAAAAAGGTTGCGGATCCAGAGAGGTCCCGTGACAAAGAACAGACGGTAGAGGTTGTATCACTAGAGTGTCTGTTCAGGGAAGATTGAGACGACACCTGAGCGTTGAGGATAATAAGACCAGAAGCTTGTCGAGCCAGATTTCTTTCTCCCATTTGTTATTTTCTCCAGTTCCCACCTCCCTCATATTTCCCTTCCCCCTTCTTATTTTCTCCTTTTACTCCTCTAAGATGGACTTGCCCCAAGAGACTGTGATAAGGATTTTCCTGTTAACCATGATGTTGACCAGAGCAGTCTGTTTCGGTGAGAGTACCATGGAAGTCGAGAAAGGATCTGGAATGGGTGCTGATGACCAGAATGGAGGCGTAGTTTTCCAAGAACAACATAATCAACGAGTAAAGGCGAGTATCAGAAAACGATCTGATAGCATTGACAATAAAAGGAATTGTGAAGGATTGTTAGCTGAAGAAAACTGCATCTGTAGGCATTGTAATAACGTAGTTGAGGATGGGTGCATCAAGAAATGTCAATCCAGTTTTAATATCCATATGGATAGGCATCCATTGAGTGACTATCACTCCTTAGTGGGTAAAGTACTAAATCAGACAGACTGTTGGGTATGCTCTCAAGTACCTCAAGGCCATAGCAAATCAGGGCTAGTACCATTCCCTTTAACGGTAGGAGAGGTACTTGAGCTAAGTGGTGGGAGGCCGGTGGACAGGAGGTTTAATATCTCCAGTCCTCCTAGTTTGAAGCTCCACCAATATCATGTGGATAGGTCCTTAGTGTGCTTTAACATTTCCAATCCCCGAAAGCCGGGAAATTGGGAAGTGTCATGGAGTAATCAGACCATGACATTCTCACATAGAGCCGACAGATTGCCTATAGACACAGAACTTATACGCCAGATAGCCGACCATGGAAGATTCTTCCGGTATAGGTACACTTTAGGAAGTAGGACCATGCGAGTTGGAGAAGTATCACCAGGATACTGTGCACATGTCGTACAAACAGATACGTGTACCAAACAGATGGGAGAATTAGGGTTAGGAGATTTCATATGGAAAATTTGTAATATGGTTATGTCACACTCCGTCCCATATGTTCTCCCCGATGATGCATATTTCATATGCGGGAGGAAGGCGTATAAGTGGCTTGCCCCAAACTCAGAAGGGTTGTGTTATATTGGAAAAGTACTGCCTGAGGTAATGACTGTATCCCACACTAAAATGAAAGATATTCACCGTGGTGCCCAAGCTCCTTATACTCACACTCATTACGAGCACATCGTCAAACGGCACCTGATCGAAAGAACAGAGCATCCGGCCTCTGACCTGATCCATGAATCCACCGGGATTCAAGTCCTACTCGCGTTAGATATCACTCGTACCGCCAGAGGAGTGATGAATTATAGATATATATCTGCGCTTGCAAATTTATTAGACAATATCACTGAAATGTATGACGACACGTTCAGGTACACTGGGAGAGAGTTACAAGCCTACAAAACAGAACTGGTTCAGCATAGGATGATTCTCAATTATCTCACGGCTGTGATGGGCGGGTATTGTGTTACCCTAGCGACTCAGTATGGAATAAAGTGTTGCACGTATATTACAAACAGCACTGAGGACCCGGTTGAGGTCATAGACCAAAAGATGGATGACATTTTGCAATTAAAGTGGGAGTTCCGAAGGAAACACAATCTCACCCTCGCCGCTGTGGGTAATGAGCTGACCGGTTGGGTGTCATGGTTGAACCCACAAAATTGGCTCTCTGGTTTAGGAGAATGGGCCCAAGGTATTATCATGGATGTAGGGAAATTTATTTTGTGTATTCTGGGTGTCATCATATTGGTCGGTCTGATATTTAGATACGTTCGGGTTTTAACAAAGTGTAAACGTAGCGCCCGAGTGATGAGTTTAAGAAGTGAGGACACTGTAATAACAACGACTAATGTGATTTATGACCCAGCGATAGAGACAATGTTGTGATGAAAATGTGATTCCACGGTCCGTTTCTTTCACCCGTTTCTCCTTTGTTTTCCTCCAAGGTACAAAGACATCCGCTTGGAAGAAGAATTTGACAACCTTTTATACAGACCACTGATGGACAATGCCATAGACCCCCCAATATCCCTAGTGACTTTTAAACTTTACGATAGCCCAACACTTTAAAGATTGTAAGTCTATGGACATTGAGAAAGCTTTTTGCACACCGTTTATAGCAAAAGCATCGGGAGACTACAGTCAACATGTACATCAAGTCAAGACACAAGACAAGACTTCAATCAACAAATGTATATTAAACTCACATAGTTTATCACTGCATTTACCATAATTGTTTCTTATCCTCATCTCTACAACCTTCAGGTAATGACACACATAGTCGATAGGGAATATAGGCACAGATATCAGCAATCACATATCCCCCATTCATGTATCATCAATTAAAATGTGTTCCCCCATTTTGTTACAACCAAAAGCCGAAGAGAGCTCGGTAAAGTTTGACAGCCCATCCACAGACCCTTAATACGGGATAAGAAGGAATCCAAATGTATACTTCGCAATACCTCGAAGCTTGATCTAAAACACGTACGGCACGATGATACATGACCCCTCAAACATGGACTCATACATACATGCTTCCACTATCTCACTAGGTCATACCCTTTTCCCACCTCCTTCTCTCCTCCCCTACCCAATCATAGAAATGTATTTACATATGACATATATTTTTCTCTTTTTGAATTGTTTTAGGAAAGTGGCAGTTATTGGTGACTGCCAAAGGGTGGACTGTCAAAGTCAGAAAAATATCGCGCTGCACGTTGCCATGTATTCACCTCAGGCGCGTGCTCGCTGCACATGCACTTTCACTGGCGTGCGTGCACATACTCGCAAATGCGTGACGACGCTTCTATGAGCGTACGCTCGAGCGCATGGTATGTGCACTTACGGTAGAGTTTGTGCTCGTCTAGCGAGCGACTCAATCGCTCGGAAATAAATTCATATAGCAGGTTTTATAGGTAATGTTCCCTTTAGTGATAAATGTAAGTTTGGTTAATGTAACTTGTTCACGGACTTGGGAATTCCTCTTTACGCGGTACAAAGGGTCTGATTAAGGTAGAACAGTTGTGTCTGGTACCTAACCGAAGAGTATTTTAATAGCAATAATCCGGTGTTGGTTAGGTACAGATTAAACGCTCCTGCATATAGTTATGGCCATTAGTAGTTTCTGGACATTTCATATATTTGCAGTTCATTATCCATGCGGCGGGAATCCGGAGATTCCCTCCCACCTGAGCTGATTGTAATAGCCAAAGCCCACCTGTTCAAACTAACCTATGACCTTTTGTTATGATGCGAGGAGACATTCCTGTGTCCAATGAACAATGAGATTATAGGTCCCTTTGTAGTATACTGTAAGCAGTGTATATAAAGACAAGCCGACCTGGGCCAGCTCCACTCTCTACTCTTCAACGGTTCTCATCACTGATAATCGGGAGCTGGATATCCGGGAAGGCGCATGCGATTGTTCCTCTTTGTGCGTAAGTTCTCTGCAACCATTTTACTTCATGTTTATTGTAAGCCACTCTCTCTCTCTCTCTCTCTCTCTCTCTCCTTTCCCTTAAATGTAATTGTGCCACTATTGTATATTTCTGTCTAGATAACCTGTTAGAATTATATGTTAGTGTGTAGTGTATGACTTGTTAACTGTTTCTCTTTTCGATATAACTTAAGACGCTTGTTAGTAAAGGTGTTGGAACCTTAGCACGGTATTGTGTGTTCATTATATTACAAAGGGTAATAAGAGCGTCTCGATCGCTCAAACAGCTTTAGTATTATTAAGGTTAAGCAGCGTTATATCGCTACAGGGTTTCAGAACAAGGTTTATAGCATAAGAGTATCCTTTCTGTGTGTTACATTCAAAGTGTACTGATTGTCATATTGTGAGCGTCTGCGCCGCTCGTGATCTCCTCGTGGTCTCGAGCGTCCGCTACGCTGGTAGCGTGTCATTATGTTAGTCGGCAGCCTATAGCGTGCTTGACTCTACGCATTTAGCCGTGAGCGAGCATGCCGCTCGTGCGTCTCGACCTCAGATAAGCGTCCGCTACGCTAAGTGCGTACCCTTACGGTATCTCATACGCCAATTGCGTATTTAGTCTCTTACCCATATAGTGAAGGTTATAAGGTAATCAATATCAGCATTATCAGTACCGAATAGCCAATTTCAAAGACTTAGAAGAAATTGCTCCAATTTAGAATCTTATGAAGAACAAGCGAATATTATGGAGGAACAATTCCTCAATAAAGGCTTTGAATTAAAGACTATTAGAGAGGTTATAAATAAATGTTCTGAGATGGATAGACATAAAATGTTACACGGGGACAATAAAAATAGTAAACATAATCATAATAAAGAGGTTTTATTCATTACTTCATATTTTTCACAACACCAACAGGTGGAAAAAATAATTAAAAAACATTGGGGGATTCTTGAAAGAGATCCCCTCCTGAAATTTTTTATCTCTGATCGTCCTAAAGTCGTATATAGAAGAGCAGAGAACTTGCGGTCAAAATTGGTGAAAAGTGCTCTGCCAGTATAAAAAATGACCACTAGAATCACCTCAAAAGGTTTTTATAGATGCGGCCAATGCTTAATGTTTAAAAATTGTAAAACCCAAGATAAGGTGACTAAATATAAGTCTAATATAACAAACGTGGAATATCAGATCAGAGATTTTATCTCTTGTAATAGCAAAAATGTTATATACCTTCTAGAGTGCAATTGCGGGATCCAATACATTGGACGCACAGGTAGAATGTTGAAATAAAGACTGTCGGAGCACATTAGAAATATCAGAAAGGGTTTTGAGAACCATAGTGTATCTGTGCACTTTAGGTATCAGCATAAATGTGAGATCAAAAAATTTAAATAATTTTGTGGAATTAAGTTAGGGAAATGTAATTGGCGCACTAAGGATGTAGAAACACCACTAACGAGGCTGGAACTGCGCACTATGTATGAGATGAGAACACTGACTCCTAATGGGTTAAACATCGATTTTGAATCTAAATGGTTCTTATGATAAATTCTGAGATTGGGGGAATGATGTTATTATGATGAAATATCTGATACTTGTTTTTTTCTGTTCCCTTAATCCAGGGGTGGGGAACCTTTTTTCTACCGAGGGCCATTTGGATATTTATAAAATCCTTGGGGGGCCATACAAAAATTCTCAACTTAAAAAATGACCCTGCCCCCCAGTAGGTCAGCCCCTTAGAGGTACTGTGTGTGCGCGCCGGAGGTGCGCGCGCCAAAAAATGGGCGTGCCCAGTTAAAATGGGACGTGATACACATATGCCCCCAATAGTGCGGTGCCAGATCCACAATTGCCCCCGCAGTGCCAGGTATACAGATATCCCCACAGTGCCAGGTATACAAATGCCCCCACAGTGCCAGGTATACAGATTTCCCCACAGTGCCAGGTGTACAAATGCCCCTCACAGTGCCAGGTATACAGATGGCCCCACAGTGCCAGGTATACAGATGCCCCCACAGTGCCAGGTATACAAATGCCCCTCACAGTGCCAGGTATATAGATGCCCCCACAGTGCCAGGTATACAGATGCCCCCCACAGTGCCAGGTATACAGATGCCCCCACAGTGCCAGATATACAGATGCCCCCACAGTGCCAGGTATACAGATGCCCCTCATAGTGCCAGGTATACAAATGTCCCCACAGTGCCAGGTATACAGATGCCCCCACAGTGCCAGGTATACAGATGTCCCCACAGTGCCAGGTATACAGATGCCCCCCACAGTGCCAGGTATACAGATGCCCTGCCCTCCCCCCTCCCCTCCGTGCTGCTTACCGTGCTGCTTTCGGCGGGACACGGTGGAGAGCGCGGCTATGTTGGGCGGCCGCGGCTTGTAGGACTTGAAACCAGCCGCCGGTTCAAGAGCCAATCAGAGCTCGCGGACCGGCAGCCGCGGCTTCTGATTTGCTGCCGGTCCGTGAGCTCTGATTGGCTCACGAACTGGCGGCTGGTTTCAAGTCATACACGCCGTCGCTCCCACCTGACAGCCGCGCTCTCCTCCCTGTTCTGACAGCTGAGACATGCTGCCGCCGGACTGAGCTGCAGCGTGTCTCACTGACACAAGCGGGTGGGCCGGACCAAACGGCTTCGCGGGCCTTATACGGCCCGCGGGCAGGAGGTTCCCCACCCCTGCCTTAATCATTCCCGGCTGTGTGTGTGAAAAACCCGGCGTTTATAAATATTGGTTGGGTGGCTGTATTTAGAGGAAGTTTTAGTTGTTTATTTCATCCAATGTACTGTATTAACGGGTCTTTAGTATTTTTGACCTTTTACATTTACTATGGTAATTTAAATAATGAGGTTGCATTTAAATGGGAATGTATACATTTTTGTGAATATTGTATAAAAGATGTCTCATATACTGCATGAGTCAGTAGCATATAAATTCAGTGTTAGAATGGTGTGCCTGATTTATGAAATGATTGAAAAAGCCGGGTGTAGGTCTTCTAGGATTGGAGAATGTGCGTCAGATGACCAGAGACCCTGGAGGATATAAGTTAGAAAGGAAGTGTTGTTAAAGGTACCTGTAATAAACTGTGCACGTATAAGGAGTGAATTTAGCGCAGGCCACCTGAACCTTTTTTTCTTTTCATTGATGATATGTATTTCATCACAGGTGATTGATATCATAAACTAAGAAGGAATAGAGCAGTTTGTCCCTCCTGGAATGGGTCATGTTGGTGCGGGCTGTGTACTGTATATTAAATTGAAATCAATGGTGTATATTAGATTTTAGCTAATAGTTTAATAATGTCTGAGTACTGTTTATATAACTCCACCTAATTGAGCGACAACTATTTTAAAAAGTTTTCTTGTAATGGAACAAAGACAACTTAACCCTAAAATACACATAGAAAAATAAAACCTGTAATTTATCTTACAAAGTGCAATAGCAGCAGCCTCTGTACTACTTACACACTGGGCCAGGACTCAGGAGGACTCTCTGTGCGTGTGTCTCTCTCTCTCTAGAACTGAATGCACTCATTAGATAACAGGATACACAGGACCCAGACGGGGAGGAGAAGCTGGGATCCCTGGGTCCCTTGCAGCTCCCTTCCACCTCCTATCTTTCCTCTGGTCATGAAGCTCCATCGGTAGCTCATAAAACCCGATACTCCTGTGTCTTTGCCTGCACTGCATACTGTCCTGCTCATACTGTGACTGCCTGGTCCTGCTGCTGCACAAGAGGAAGAGCTTGTGATGTCAGTGTGCTGCAGTTGGGGGGACCACTGTGAGGTGGGACCCGGCATACAGCATCTCCTGTGCCTCCACCTTAATCTGGCTATGCCAGTGTAGCTGAAACAGGCAGTGTGTTTTATTGTGCAAGTAGTAGTACATCCGTACTCACTGTTACACTGGTAGAGGAGGAGCATGAAGCGGAGCTTGTATCAGAGTGGTTTCCAGACAGATCACCAGCCGGTGACTGTCTCTGGGATGGAGTAGCAGTGCAGGTGTTGGAGCAGTATTGCGGGCAATGGTGTCATGGGTCTTAGTAGCTAAGGGGAAGATATCTGACTCCCCCCATGTCAGTCATACCATAGCCAGGTAAGGTGGAGGGGATGCAGGGCATACTGTACCCTGGGCCCCCCTTTGTCAGGGGGTCCCCCAGCCAGAGCACGCTGGCATTACTAGCTTTTCCTCTTAAGCAGCAGCAGAACCATGCAGCCAGAATGCGAGCAGGCAGTATGCAGTGCAGGCAGAGACACAAGAATATCATGTTTCATGAGCTACTGACAGAGCTTTCTGACCAGAGGTGAGACAGGAGGGTGGAGAGAGCTGTAAGTGACCCAGGGATCTCACCTTCTCCTCTTCCTTGCTTGGGTGTCTGAGTCTTGTTTAAACTAGAGATGAGCGCCGGAAATTTTTCGGGTTTTGTGTTTTGGTTTTGTGTTCGGTTCCGCGGCCATGTTTTGGGTTCGACCGCGTTTTGGCAAAACCTCACCGAATTTTTTTTGTCGGATTCGGGTGTGTTTTGGATTCGGGTGTTTTTTTCAAAAAACACTAAAAAACAGCTTAAATCATAGAATTTGGGGGTCATTTTGATCCCAAAGTATTATTAACCTCAAAAACCATAATTTCCACTCATTTTCAGTCTATTCTGAATACCTCACACCTCACAATATTATTTTTAGTCCTAAAATTTGCACCTAGGTCGCTGGATGACTAAGCTAAGCGACCCTAGTGGCCGACACAAACACCGGGCCCATCTAGGAGTGTCACTGCAGTGTCACGCAGGATGTCCCTTCCAAAAAACCCTCCCCAAACAGCACATGACGCAAAGAAAAAAAGAGGCGCAATGAGGTAGCTGTGTGAGTAAGATAAGCAACCCTAGTGGCCGACACAAACACCGGGCCCATCTAGGAGTGTCACTGCAGTGTCACGCAGGATGTCCCTTCCAAAAAACCCTCCCCAAACAGCACATGACGCAAAGAAAAAAAGAGGCGCAATGAGGTAGCTGTGTGAGTAAGATAAGCGACCCTAGTGGCCGACACAAACACCGGGCCCATCTAGGAGTGTCACTGCAGTGTCACGCAGGATGTCCCTTCCAAAAAACCCTCCCCAAACAGCACATGACGCAAAGAAAAAAAGAGGCGCAATGAGGTAGCTGTGTGAGTAAGATAAGCGACCCTAGTGGCCGACACAAACACCGGGCCCATCTAGGAGTGTCACTGCAGTGTCACGCAGGATGTCCCTTCCAAAAAACCCTCCCCAAACAGCACATGACGCAAAGAAAAAAAGAGGCGCAATGAGGTAGCTGTGTGAGTAAGATAAGCGACCCTAGTGGCCGACACAAACACCGGGCCCATCTAGGAGTGGCACTGCAGTGTCACGCAGGATGTCCCTTCCAAAAAACCCTCCCCAAACAGCACATGACGCAAAGAAAAATTAAAGAAAAAAGAGGTGCAAGATGGAATTGTCCTTGGGCCCTCCCACCCACCCTTATGTTGTATAAACAGGACATGCACACTTTAACCAACCCATCATTTCAGTGACAGGGTCTGCCACACGACTGTGACTGAAATGACGGGTTGGTTTGGACCCCCACCAAAAAAGAAGCAATTAATCTCTCCTTGCACAAACTGGCTCTACAGAGGCAAGATGTCCACCTCATCATCATCCTCCGATATATCACCGTGTACATCCCCCTCCTCACAGATTATCAATTCGTCCCCACTGGAATCCACCATCTCAGCTCCCTGTGTACTTTGTGGAGGCAATTGCTGCTGGTCAATGTCTCCACGGAGGAATTGATTATAATTAATTTTAATGAACATCATCTTCTCCACATTTTCTGGATGTAACCTCGTACGCCGATTGCTGACAAGGTGAGCGGCGGCACTAAACACTCTTTCGGAGTACACACTTGTGGGAGGGCAAATTAGGTAGAATAAAGCCAGTTTGTGCAAGGGCCTCCAAATTGCCTCTTTTTCCTGCCAGTATAAGTACGGACTGTGTGACGTGCCTACTTGGATGCTGTCACTCATATAATCCTCCACCATTCTTTCAATGGTGAGAGAATCATATGCAGTGACAGTAGACGACATGTCCGTAATCGTTGTCAGGTCCTTCAGTCCGGACCAGATGTCAGCATCAGCAGTCGCTCCAGACTTCCCTGCATCACCGCCAGCGGGTGGGCTCGGAATTCTGAGCCTTTTCCTCGCACCCCCAGTTGCGGGAGAATGTGAAGGAGGAGATGTTGACAGGTCGCGTTCCGCTTGACTTGACAATTTTCTCACCAGCAGGTCTTTCAACCCCAGCAGACTTGTGTCTGCCGGAAAGAGAGATCCAAGGTAGGCTTTAAATCTAGGATCGAGCACGGTGGCCAAAATGTAGTGCTCTGATTTCAACAGATTGACCACCCGTGAATCCTTGTTAAGCGAATTAAGGGCTCCATCCACAAGTCCCACATGCCTAGCGGAATCGCTCCGTGTTAGCTCCTCCTTCAATGTCTCCAGCTTCTTCTGCAAAAGCCTGATGAGGGGAATGACCTGACTCAGGCTGGCAGTGTCTGAACTGACTTCACGTGTGGCAAGTTCAAAGGGCATCAGAACCTTGCACAACGTTGAAATCATTCTCCACTGCGCTTGAGACAGGTGCATTCCACCTCCTATATCGTGCTCAATTGTATAGGCTTGAATGGCCTTTTGCTGCTCCTCCAACCTCTGAAGCATATAGAGGGTTGAATTCCACCTCGTTACCACTTCTTGCTTCAGATGATGGCAGGGCAGGTTCAGTAGTTTTTGGTGGTGCTCCAGTCTTCTGTACGTGGTGCCTGTACGCCGAAAGTGTCCCGCAATTCTTCTGGCCACCGACAGCATCTCTTGCACGCCCCTGTCGTTTTTTTAAAAATTCTGCACCACCAAATTCAAGGTATGTGCAAAACATGGGACGTGCTGGAATTTGCCCATATTTAATGCACACACAATATTGCTGGCGTTGTCCGATGCCACAAATCCACAGGAGAGTCCAATTGGGGTAAGCCATTCCGCGATGATCTTCCTCAGTTGCCGTAAGAGGTTTTCAGCTGTGTGCGTATTCTGGAAAGCGGTGATACAAAGCGTAGCCTGCCTAGGAAAGAGTTGGCGTTTGCGAGATGCTGCTACTGGTGCCGCCGCTGCTGTTCTTGCGGCGGGAGTCCATACATCTACCCAGTGGGCTGTCACAGTCATATAGTCCTGACCCTGCCGTGCTCCACTTGGCATTTCATCGTCTCGGCCATGACTAGTGGCAGCAGCTTCAGCACGAGGTGGAAGTGGATCTTGATCTTTCCCTAAGTTTGGAACCTCAACATTTTTGTTCTCCATATTTTAATAGGCACAACTAAAAGGCACCTCAGGTAAACAATGGAGATGGATGGATACTAGTATACTTATGGATGGACTGCCGAGTGCCGACACAGAGGTAGCTACAGCCGTGGACTAACGTACTGTGTCTGCTGCTAATATAGACTGGATGATTGATAATGAGATGAAATCAATATATATATGTATGTATATATAATATCACTAGTACTGCAGCCGGACAGGTAGATAATATATTTATTAGGTAATGATGACTGATGACGGACCTGCTGGACACTGTCAGCTCAGCAGCACCGCAGACTGCTACAGTAAGCTACTATACTCTATAGTAGTATGTACAAAGAAGAAAGAAAAAAAAAAAACCATGGGTAGGTGGTATACAATTATGGATGGACTGCCGAGTGCCGACACAGAGGTAGCTACAGCCGTGGACTAACGTACTGTGTCTGCTGCTAATATAGACTGGATGATTGATAATGAGATGAAATCAATATATATATGTATGTATATATAATATCACTAGTACTGCAGCCGGACAGGTAGATAATATATTTATTAGGTAATGATGACTGATGACGGACCTGCTGGACACTGTCAGCTCAGCAGCACCGCAGACTGCTACAGTAAGCTACTATACTATAGTAGTATGTACAAAGAAGAAAGAAAAAAAAAAACCACGGGTAGGTGGTATACAATTATGGATGGACTGCTGAGTGCCGACACAGAGGTAGCTACAGCCGTGGACTAACGTACTGTGTCTGCTGCTAATATAGACTGGATGATTGATAATGAGATGAAATCAATATATATATGTATGTATATATAATATCACTAGTACTGCAGCCGGACAGGTAGATAATATATTTATTAGGTAATGATGACTGATGACGGACCTGCTGGACACTGTCAGCTCAGCAGCACCGCAGACTGCTACAGTAAGCTACTATACTATAGTAGTATGTACAAAGAAGAAAGAAAAAAAAAAAAACCACGGGTAGGTGGTATACAATTATGGATGGACTGCCGAGTGCCGACACAGAGGTAGCTACAGCTGTGGACTAACGTACTGTGTCTGCTGCTAATATAGACTGGATGATTGATAATTAGATGAAATCAATATATATATGTATGTATATATAATATCACTAGTACTGCAGCCGGACAGGTAGATAATATATTTATTAGGTAATGATGACTGATGACGGACCTGCTGGACACTGTCAGCTCAGCAGCACCGCAGACTGCTACAGTAAGCTACTATACTATAGTAGTATGTACAAAGAAGAAAGAAAAAAAAATAACCACGGGTAGGTGGTATACAATTATGGATGGACTGCTGAGTGCCGACACAGAGGTAGCTACAGCCGTGGACTAACGTACTGTGTCTGCTGCTAATATAGACTGGATGATTGATAATGAGATGAAATCAATATATATATGTATGTATATATAATATCACTAGTACTGCAGCCGGACAGGTAGATAATATATTTATTAGGTAATGATGACTGATGACGGACCTGCTGGACACTGTCAGCTCAGCAGCACCGCAGACTGCTACAGTAAGCTACTATACTATAGTAGAGTAGTATGTACAAAGAAGAAAGAAAAAAAAAAAACCACGGGTAGGTGGTATACAATTATGGATGGACTGCTGAGTGCCGACACAGAGGTAGCTACAGCCGTGGACTAACGTACTGTGTCTGCTGCTAATATAGACTGGATGATTGATAATGAGATGAAATCAATATATATATGTATGTATATATAATATCACTAGTACTGCAGCCGGACAGGTAGATAATATATTTATTAGGTAATGATGACTGATGACGGACCTGCTGGACACTGTCAGCTCAGCAGCACCGCAGACTGCTACAGTAAGCTACTATACTCTATAGTAGTATGTACAAAGAAGAAAGAAAAAAAAAAACCACGGGTAGGTGGTATACAATTATGGATGGACTGCCGAGTGCCGACACAGAGGTAGCTACAGCCGTGGACTAACGTACTGTGTCTGCTGCTAATATAGAGTCTAGACTGGATGATAAATTATTGATAATGAGATGAAATCAATATAATATCACTAGTACTGCAGCCGGACAGGTACTATATATATTTATTATGTAATGACTGATGACGGACCTGCTGGACACTGTCAGGTCAGCACAGCACCGCAGACTGCTACAGTAAGCTACTATAGTAGTATGTATAAAGAAGAATGAAAAAAAAAAAAACCACGGGTAGGTGGTATACAATATTATATATATATATATATATATATATATATATATATATATTATATACAATTATATATATATATTAAACTGGTGGTGATTGATTATTAAACTGGTGGTCACTTCAGGACAGGTCACGTTGCAACTTGCAACTAGTACTCCGAGGCCTAAGCAGACAATCACAAAATATATTATTATACTGGTGGTCAGTGTGGTCACAACAATGGCAGTGTGGCACTGACTCTGGCAGCAAAAGTGTGCACTGTACGTTATATGTACTCCTGAGTCCTGCTCTCAGACTCTAACTGCTCCCCACTGTCAGTGTCTCCCCCACAAGTCAGATAATACACTTACAGTCACACTATCTAATCTATAAATATCACTTCAGCAAGTAGTATAGTAGTATACAGTAGTACTCCTCCTAATAATGCTCCCCGAAAATACTGTGTCTCTCTCTTCTCTAAACGGAGAGGACGCCAGCCACGTCCTCTCCCTATGACTCTCAATGCACGTGTGAAAATGGCGGCGACGCGCGGCTCCTTATATAGAATCCGAGTCTCGCGATAGAATCCGAGCCTCGCGAGAATCCGACAGCGTGATGATGACGTTCGGGCGCGCTCGGGTTAGCCGAGCAAGGCGGGAAGATCCGAGCCTGCTCGGACCCGTGTAAAAAACCTGAAGTTCGGGCGGGTTCGGATTCAGAGGAACCGAACCCGCTCATCTCTAGTTTAAACTTTTATGCAACTAAACCATTTGGGTCTAGAGCTAGAGACTATGATTGCAATCACCTGTGTTGAAATACCTTTCTTATCAATCAAATAGTTCAACACAGGTGACGTCTTGTTGGGAGGTACAGTATGCTTAATGCAGCCCTGAGTCATACACAGTAAGAATATGTGCATGCACCCCGGGAGGAGCCATATTGTAGACTGTGCAGTAGCATCCTCCACTTCTAATAACCTTATACTGTAGTAAGGGATCACTAACCAGCTGAGAGTCGAGTTGTCTTTAATACCCAGATGATAGAGTGTGCGCCCCCTGCAGGTGCTGTCATTGTCATATGCAAACTTCATGTATTTGTCACAAAACCAAGCGCATTTGCTTTAAAAAAAAGTTCAGTGATGGCTCAAAAGATCGTTAGCTCTGCAGGCTCATAATTGCGCACTTTCAGAAATGATCCATGATACTCCTGGACCTGTTAGCATCAAGCTGTCAGCAGATGAAGATGTGCGGTGTGCCCTTTCTGTGGCGCATCTGAGTTTTTCCTGGCACGCCTGCGTTTTTTCCAAACACTCCCAGAAAACGGTCAGTTGACCCCCAGAAACGCCCCCTTCCTGTCAATCTTCCTGCGTTGTGCCGTGGGACTGAAAGCTTCGCTAGAACCTGTGCAAAATCACAAAGGACTTTGTACCCGTACGTCACGTGTGCGCATTGCGGTGCATATGCATGCGCAGAATAGCCGTTTTTGCTAATGATTGCTGCGCTGCGAACGACAGCTAGCAATTAACTCGGAATGATCCCCCATGTGCAGTGCGGGTGGGGCAGATGTAACATGTGCAGAGAGAGTTAGATTAGGGTGGGGTGTGTTCAAACTGAAATCTAAATTGCAGTGTAAAAATAAAGTAGCCAGTATTTACCCTGCACAGAAACAAAATAACCCACCCAAATCTAACTCTCTCTGCACATGTTACATCTGCCCCCCCTTTAATGAGTGTAAATGTGCAGTATTAAGGGGGTCATTCCGAGTTGATCGCTAGCTGCATTTGTTCGCAGTGCAGCGATCAGGCTAAAAAAATGGCTGTTTTGCGCATGCGTATGCTGCGCAATGCGCATGCGTGACGGACGAGTACAATAAACAATGTCGTTTTGCACAGGGTATAGCGATGCATTTCAGTCGCACTGGTGGCCGCAGTGTGATTGACATGAAGAGGGCGTTTCTGGGTGTCAACTGACCGTTTTCTGGGAGTGTTCGGAAAAACGCAGGTGTACCAGGAAAAACGCAGGTGTGTCAGGAAAAACGCAGGCGTGGCTGGGTGAACACTGGGCGGGTTTGTGACGTCAAAACAGGAACTGAACAGTCTGAAGTGATTGCAAGCTCTGAGTAGGTTTTGAGCTGCTCTGAGATTGCACAAAAAAACTTTGTAGCCGCTCTGCGATCCATTCGTTCGCACTTCTGCTAAGCTAAAATACACTGCTACGGCTGCTAAAAACTGCTAGCGAGCGATCAACTCGGAATGACCACCTATGATGCTAGGATTTATTAAGGCTATAATCTTCGGTGGGAATGATGGACCCCTCAAGGTGGGGTTGCCCTTCAAATTCTCCCCAGTGTATTGCCCTCAGATACGTTGGCAGATATGACTATATAGAATACTATAACAGAACATATACATCTAGTCACCTGGATGATTGAAGCTAGCGGGCGCCTCGTGCTTACTTTCTCCCAGCATTCTGCGGACTCCTCAGTTGGAATTATTTACGACATCCCAATGTTTTTTCCAGATCTCTCGGCTGACGGCTGTGTACTTGTTATGGATCAAACGCTCTGATCTAAGCCCTCAGCTCGGCAACAGCCATTTCTACAGCTAAAGACTGATACTCGCTGTCATCCGAGATAAGACCCTTAATATCTAAATAAATGAAGTGAAGGCGTAAGGCCGCTCAGGGAAAATCAGCCATCGCTTGTGTCTGTGCCGACTCAGCAGGGTCCCAGATTGCCGCTATGGCAGGTTATAGAGAGAAGAATAGTGTTCCGTGAAACCTCAGGTTATCTCTGGAAAGCAATGACATCGTTTGTCTTGTGGATCTTTAATAAAGCGTCGGTTTCGCAGGGGTGGGTAGGTCAGGCGATACAATCTTCAGCTTCTCATGAACTTATATAGTTTATGAATGGAACGGGGGCAGTGATGGGACATTTATTCTGCTGTGCTGTGTGTTTAGGGTGTAGTTAACTTGCCGACATTCACAGTGTCGACAATGACAATGAGAAAGGGGGCAGCGTTATGTCAAACGCGGCATGCCGACATGGTAGTAATGTGATTTAAAGGATTAGAACCGTGTCGGCTTTAGAAGTTCAAACATGATGCCTTGCTATTGTATCACTACCACGTTGGTATGCCAGGTTTGACGTAATGCTGGAGTGGAGAAATTGCACCTGACACAGGGCAGGTGTGACAGGCGGGGCATCTACAGACGCACCAGGTGGTAATGCTGCACCTATAGATGCTGCGACTTGGCTGCTCAGCCTCAGAGCTTTGTAGCAGCATTCACATAAATATGCAGACACAACTGCCGCAAAAGACGCGGCCGTCACTGCGGCCGACCCTGAATCAGGCCCGACATGTGTTGCCGATTCAGAATGCGACAAAACGTTTTCCGAAACAGGTGGTTCGGAAACTGTACTTTGATCTCGGAAGATGCACATTGCCTGTCCATGTGGAGGGATATGGGGGATCTAATAACCTGAGGTTGTGTCACTATCCGTCATATTCCGATTAGCCACGAGTTCCGTCCATGGACATCACGCACTTTGCAAGCTATTTTCATCCAGTATGCTAAATAGATATAATTAATATTTTCACTTATACCCTATATCAGGTGCAAACCATTATATAAAATTCCTTGCGTACACAAAGTATTATAATACTCCCTAGTCTTGCTGATCAATCTTTTATGCTTGCCGCTCCCAAACGGTAATCTGGATAAATACCAACCAAAAAATACATAACAAATAGATTAAATGGTAATAATCATATTTGAGAGCGCAAGTATATTTTATAAAACAAGTTTAATACATAAAATTTACGTAGTTTTCATGTATTAAACGTGCTTTATACAATATTCTTGCACTCTCAAAATATGATTTTTACCATATAATCTATTTTTGGTGTATTTTCATCCGGCGCATTCCTGCAAATTGCGCAATTCAGCTCTATCAGCTTATGGGGATATGTGCTAAACGCTAGAGAGAGATAAAGGGGGTAATTTAGATCTGATCGAAGCTGTGCGTTTTCTCACAGCGGGCGATCAGGTCATAACTGCGGATGTGTATGCACCGCAATGCGCACGCACATCAGACAACAACAACGGGGATCGCCGGTCAGCGGGATGGTGCGAAAAATCCATTCGCACGGGCATTTGCAAGGTGATTGACAGGAGGTGGCCATTTGTGGGTGGTAACTGAGCATTTACTGGGCGTGTTCTGGAAAACGCAGGCGTGCCTAAGCGTTTTCAGGGAGGGTGTCTGACGTCAGCTACGGCCACGATCAGCCTGATGTGATCGCACTGGAGGAGTAAGTCCTGGGCTGCGCACACACTGCCCACACAGAGTTTTAGCAGCTCTGTGTACACATGCAATCGCACACTTGCAAGTTGCACGGAAAAAATACACTCCCCTGGAGGCAGCGACTATCTGAACGCAGGACAGCAAAAAAAGCAGTCCAGTGATCGGATCTGAATCACCCCCAAAGTGGAGAGAGATATAGGGTGGGATGTACTAAAGGGAAAATGCGGTAAAACACCCGTTTTAGGGGGGTTTTACCGCATTTTCATATGTACTAAGACCCGGCTGCCGGGTTTTCCCCGCCAAGGATACCCTATAGTAGCCTACGTGCTTCATTCATACCCGCCGCCGCTGAGTGCCACACCCGCTGACCAGCGCCACACCCGCCAACCAGTGCAGCACCCGTCAACCCTTCCCCTAAGCTGTGTCCAGGTGCCGCTGCACAATCCCCCAGCTCCTTCCGCAGCACAGCCATTTCTGCTTCCGGCTGCAGGGGGGAGGAGGCTCTGCTTACAATAAAGATAAAATTGCCATACTTCTGTTGCATCTCATAACGTGGCGCACATTTAATACAACACTTCCATGCCTGCGGTTTCTTGTCATGTCCATTTTTTACCCTATTTTGACACTTCCATTGTTTAAAGTACACATGGGGAACATATGCTTACAGCACACAATGGCTTCTTTGTTTTATTTCTTTTTTCGTCACCTCCTAGCACACGTCACCTCACGGGGCTGGGAGGTAACGGACACCACAGACAGTAGCGGATGTTGCTACGGGCACACAGGATTTTTGCCCGGGGCGCCGCCTTCAGAGGGCGCCACCACCGTGGCAAGATTCGCTACTGGTGGTGCCCCTCCCCCGATGCCGGTACTGCTGTGCGGTGCATCATCGCGCACAGCACGGCATTGTGGGAGCAACACTTAGACACTAGGGGTCATGATTGACCTCTAGTGTCTATGCGGTGCTATGGGAGAGACGTCATGACGTCTCTCCCATAGATCAGAGGAGCGGCGCCAGCGGCCAGAGAGACGGAGGGCAGCAGCGGTCTGGAATCAGGAGCGGGGATGGTAAGTATTAATTTTTTTACATTTTTTTCTTAAAGCGGCATAAACGGGGGCAATACGACTGGGACCACAAACGGGTGCAATACTACCGGGGCCACAAACGGGGGCAATAAGACTGGGGCCACAAACGGGGGCAATACGACTGGGGCCACAAATGGGGGCAATACTACTGGGGGCACAAATGGGGGCAATACTACTGGGGGCACAAATGGGGGCAATATGACTGGGGCCACAAATGGGGGCAATACGACTGGGGCCACAAACGGGGGCAATACTACCGGGGGCACAAATGGGGGCAATACTACTGGGGGCACAAATGGGGGCAATATGACTGGGGCCACAAATGGGGGCAATACGACTGGGGCCACAAACGGGTGCAATACTACTGGGGCCACAAACGGGGGCAATAAGACTGGGGCCACAAACGGGGGCAATACGACTGGGGCCACAAATGGGGGCAATACTACCGGGGGCACAAATGGGGGCAATACGACTGGGGCCACAAACGGGGGCAATACTACCGGGGGCACAAATGGGGGCAATACTACTGGGGGCACAAATGGGGGCAATATGACTGGGGCCACAAATGGGGGCAATACGACTGGGGCCACAAACGGGTGCAATACTACTGGGGCCACAAACGGGGGCAATAAGACTGGGGCCACAAACGGGGGCAATACGACTGGGGCCACAAACGGGGGCAATACGACTGGGGCCACAAATGGGGGCAATACTACTGGGGGCACAAATGGGGGCAATACTACTGGGGGCACAAATGGGGGCAATATGACTGGGGCCACAAATGGGGGCAATACGACTGGGGCCACAAACGGGGGCAATACTACTGGGGGCACATTGACCACACCCCTTTATGAAGCCACACCCCTATTTTCGCCCGGGGCGCCACAAGGGCTAGAACCGGCCCTGACCACAGAGACCCCCCCACACCTTCTGACAGGTATCGTGGGGGGGGGGTCTCTGTCACTGCGTTGCGATGTTGATCACATATGTTAGTACATATGCGTTTAGCATTTCTGTGGTGGGCGGCGAGGGGCGTCGATGTATTTTCATACATCCCGCCCATAGTAACAAAGTTCCTGAGTTATAGCTAGAGATCTCCGTGTCCCTTGCCCCAAATGCCTTTGTATGTAAAATGTCCACTCCAATCTGTAAAGAGGAATCTGGTAGTGACTTATAGCAGGGAGTGCAGTAAGGCGCGGTAAAGTGCCCAGTGCCGGAATCACAGGTGCCATATACACACGTCTCTGTTTCCCTCTGGTACTGCCTGTGCAGGGGCCCCTTTATTACATTGGGGCCTTACTTGGGAGCGATATTAATGCCCAAAATCACATTACAGCATGTGATTATACCAACCAGGTATAACAAAGAGCACACAGAGGGGCGGGGCTCTGACAGGATCCCCTCCCTGCGTTCTGTGCAGAGTAACGAGATCGTATCAGCAGTCCCTTCACTCCTACAACACCACAACGCCATCTTCAGAAGGCAGTAGCTGCGGGGGCCAAACTCGCTTCCTAAATCTCACAGCATCACATCCCCCTTAGAAACCTGCTATCAGAAAAGGAGGGACCTGTAGCAGATAGCTCTAATATCTAATATTTGGGTGATACGGGTGTTTCCGGGGAATATGACGCAAATATTTCTTGATAAATAGGCCCCACAATGAGCTGCGATACACATAAAGTTACTGAATGTACAAGAGACAGCAGCTGATTGAAATTCTGGGATTATATAGGAAAGAGACAGATAATTCAACCAGAACTTTGCTGTCAGTCAGTAGAAACAGAATAATACTGACTTCTCTTGGTGCACAGAATGCAGAGATCTTAGTTGCAGATATAGGATAAGCCACCTGACGCTTCACTGCGCTCCTGATAACAGCGTGGTCTAACAGCAAGAGTCACTATATTGGGTCACATATCCATCTGGTTTCAAGGTGAGACCGTGCTGTCCTGGAGGCATACCACCAGCCTCCGGATAGGCACTACAAGTACCAGCACTCCCTGACAGCTACTGATCCTGTGCCTGCCGTACAGACTGCAATACGCAGAAGAGAAGTTGCACAGTCAATTTAAAAATGTCAGTAAGTGATCACGGGTAAAGCTATCTAGAAAAGACGCACACATAAGAGAAAGACACACTTAAATACCCAGCACACAGTAAAAGTACACAATAAGCTCTGCTACGTGGATATAAGACTATTAGGGATGCCGTCAATTTACCTACAACCAACCATTGACCGACGGTCAAAATCCCGACATTTAAAATACCGGCAAGGTCAAAATATCGACATTTAAAATGTTGACAGATCAAAAAGTCGACACAAGTTGTTCATGAGTTTTTCGTTGAAACCGACATGTTCATACTTTACCATCCCAGTGGACGTGGAGGGGGAATATACAGAGGTGTAGCGTGGAGCCATGGCTCCCGGAGCAAGCTCACGTCACGGCGTTTCCCCCCCCCTATATACACGCAAACACATAGTTCCAGACAGGGAAAAAAGCATTGAACCCCACAGGGAAAAAAGAACTACAATAACCTCCACAGGGGGGAAAAGAAAAGCACTCGCAGATCTCCTTGTTAATCCTGTTGTTGCTCTGTTCCACCACACTAAGCATCATTTACTAAGTTGTGATAGTTATATTCTTGGCCATATTTTGATATCAGCTAAAGCTGCAATAGGGCAACTGTGGAAATCACTGTTGGTACCAGGAATACAGACCCTTATTAACAAGCCTCATAAACATTTTGTATTTGACACTGCCGGATAAGAATACTCTTCATCGGCCTCCTCAATCCATATGAGCTGGTTTAAGTGGAGTGATTGCGAGATAGGCGGGGCAATCTACTATTTACAGCGATCCTATTGATTTGTCTGTTTTGAGCTCTCTGACCTCTGCATTGGCCGTGTAACTCTTCATGTTGTATTATTTTGGCTGTGCCTCATGGCACATACAAGCTCTAGTACAGTGTGTTTCGCTATTGTCTACTCTTTTACCCTATTGTGTCTTTGTATTTTGTGTTTTATGTCTATCCTCTTATGTTTCTTTTGAGTGTATTTTGTGTTTCACTATTGAGATTCCATGTATACAGCTACTGACTGAATACTTTGTGTATTTTGTCGTTGCCGATACTATGCCGCTCTGTGGCGGTCTGTATAATTACTTTCTGCATATTTTGTAATCAATAAAAATCTAATGTTTTAAAAAAGAAAAGCCCTCACACAATGTCCCCTACAGGAAAATAATATCACCTATATACTGGTGTATGGCTTCAGTGCAATACGTATGACAGTAGTAAGCTGGGTGTTTGATGAGGTGCGGTATGATATACCAGCAGACGGGAGGCCGGCTGTCAGCATACCAACAGTGGCATCCCGCCTGCTGCTATACCGGCAGCGAGTCCGCTCGCCACGCTTCGGGCCCGAGTGGGAATAACGGGCGGGTTTCGGATTCCGACCACCAGTAAAATGTTGGCAGTTGAGATTCCGGGGTCGGTCTCCTGAGCGCCGGGATCCTGACAGCCGGCATTATAACTGCATCCCGTCCAGTGAATGTGGGACACTACAGACCTCTCAGCTATATCTAAAGTACTGTGCTGCAGCCTGCCTCTAATATGGCCGCTCCCCCAGCTCCTCCCCCAGCTGGTGTGTGTGATGGGAGAAGCTTTCTCACCGTAGCCAGGTCTCTGTCTCCTCCCGACTGTCATACTGCATCGCCTGCCTCTCCTATGGAGGCGGAGCCTCCTCCTAGGCAGACGTCTGGGTGACTGGAGCTAAGCAGGTACGACCAGTCATAACCCTACTGTGCGTGCTGCTGTGTCTCACTGCTGCTGCCATCCCAGGCCACGTCTTGGAAGAGCCAGTGCTGGCCACGTCAGGCAAGGCTACAAAGGAAGTGCGGCATGCAGGGCCGGTGCTAGGGTGTTCAGCGCCTCCCTGCAAACTATAAATCTGCACCCTCCCATACTTTACAAAGGGTTGGCGCACATAATGCCCCCTGTAGCAGTGACGCTTACACACATGATGCCCCCTGTAGCAGTGACGCTTACACACATAATGCCCCCTGTAGCAGTGACGCTTACACACATGATGCCCCCTGTAGCAGTGACGCTTACACACATAATGCCCCCTGTAGCAGAGACACACACATAATGCCCCCTGTAGCAGAGACACACACATAATGCCCCCTGTAGCAGTGACGCTTACACACATGATGCCCCCTGTAGCAGTGACGCTTACACACATAATGCCCCCTGTAGCAGTGACGCTTACACACATAATGCCCCCTGTAGCAGAGACACACACATAATGCCCCCTGTAGCAGTGACGCTTACACACATGATGCCCCCTGTAGCAGTGACGCTTACACACATAATGCCCCCTGTAGCAGAGACACACACATAATGCCCCCTGTAGCAGTGACGCTTACACACATAATGCCCCCTGTAGCAGAGACACACACATAATGCCCCCTGTAGCAGTGACGCTTACACACATGATGCCCCCTGTAGCAGTGACGCTTACACACATAATGCCCCCTGTAGCAGAGACACACACATAATGCCCCCTGTAGCAGAGACACTTACACACATAATGCCCCCGGTGGTAGTGCCGCTTATACACACAATGAACCCTGTAGTAGTCACAATGCCCGCTGTAGTAGTGACGCTTACACATGTAATGCCCCCTGTACCAGTGATGTTTACACATGTAACACCCCCTGTACCAATGACGCTTACACATAAAGCCCCCTGTACCAGTGACACTTACACACATAATGCCCCCGGTGGTAGTGCCGCTTATACACACAATGAACCCTGTAGTAGTCACAATGCCCGCTGTAGTAGTGACGCTTACACATGTAATGCCCCCTGTACCAGTGATGTTTACACATGTAACACCCCCTGTACCAATGACGCTTACACATAAAGCCCCCTGTACCAGTGACACTTACACACATAATGCCCCTTGTAGCAGTGACGCTTACACACGTAACGCCCCCTGTAGCAGTGACGCTTACACACGGAACGTCCCCTGTACCAGTGACGCTTACACGTAACGCCCCCTGTAGCAGTGACGCTTACACACGGAACGTCCCCTGTACCAGTGACGTTTACACATAATGCCCCCTCTAGCAGTGATGCTTACACACATAATGCCGCAGTCATACATATACACACACACCACATACACACACATACATACTGTACATACATTACACACATACACAGTCACACATACAGTACATATATAGGGTGTAATTCAGAGTTGATCGCAGCAGCAAATTTGTTAGCAGTTGGTCAAAACCATGGGGGTAATTCCGAGTTGTTCGCTAGCTGCATTTGTTTGCAGCGCAGCGATCAGGCTAAAAAACGGCAGTCCTGCACATGCGTATGCGGTGAAATGCGCACGCTCATCGTATGGTCACATCGACCGATGTAGTTTTACACAGGGTCTAGCGATGCATTTCAGTCGCACAGGCAGCCGCAGAGTGATTGACATGAAGTGGGCGTTTCTGGGTGGCAACTGACCGTTTTCAGGGAGTGTTCGGAAAAATGCAGGCGTGCCAGGAAAAACGCAGGCGTGGCTGGGCGAACGCTGGGCGGGTTTGTGACGTCAAAACAGGGACTGAACAGTCTGAAGTGATCGCAAGCGCTGAGTAGGTTTTGAGCTACTCTGAAACTGAACAAAAAAACTTTGTAGCCGCTCTGCGATCCTTTCGTTTGCACTTCTGCTAAGCTAAAATACACTCCCAGTGGGCGGCGGCATAGCGTTTGCATGGCTGCTAAAAACTGCTAACGAGCGATCAACTCGGAATGACCACCCATGTGCACTGCAGGTGTAGCAGATATAACATGTGCAGAGAGAGTTAGATTTGGGTGGGTTATATTGTTTCTGTGCAGGGTAAATACTGGCTGCTTTATATTTACACTGCAATGTAGATTTCAGTTTGAACACACCCCACCCAAATCTAATGGGCCCTACCAGTAGCACACGCAGGGGGGGGTTTCTGGTTGCACAGAACCCCACCCCTGATGGACTGAATTTGCTTTTTAGAGACGGAGACAGATGTGTCTCCGTCTCAAGAATAGCCGCAACCGCGACCGCTTTCGCGATCGCAGCTGCCGCTGCAGGGAGCTCTTGCAAAGTCTCCCTACAGCGTCTTTCAGTGAATGGGAGCTGCTGCTCATACACAGCATCTCCATTTCTCCGCTGCTGCTCAGTGTGCCCATATGTATTGCAGCATGTGGCTCCTACCCGGTGACTGACTGCGCGCTGACTGTTCTCCTGCGGTGACCGCTGACTGCCTGTCCGTGCAGGCCGGTCTTCCTGGGGTTTTGGGCCAACTGTCTGTGCCTGCCTCTAGTAGTACCCCTCTAAGCTCCATGTTTGTGATGCGCGGTGGTAGTACATATGACCCAGCTACAGCACCAGCATGAGGCATAACGTCAGGGGATCACATATGTAAGTGTTCTTATGTGTTTATATGTGTGTCTGTAGGTGTTTATGTGTTTTATGTGTTTGTGGATGTTTGTATGTATGTATGTATGTATGTATGTATGTGCAGCATGTATGTGTTTGTGTGTATACTGTATGTAGGTGTGTTTGTATACTGTATATGTATGTGTGCATGTGTATATGTTTGTGTTCTATATGTGTATATGTATCATACTTGCCGACTTTCTGGCTGCTCTCTCCGGGAGAGAGCAACCAGGTCGGCTCAGCAGGGGGGCGGGCAGTGATGGGGCGTGCAGAGGGGGTCGGGCCAGAGGCGTGACGGAGGCGGAGCGGGGGCGTGGCTGTGGGAATCGCGTCACATAAGCCACGCCCCCTGTGTAATGCCGCTATTACCGGCATTATACAGCAGGGGGCGTGGCTATGATGACGCGATTCAACAAGAATCGCGCCATCGCCTGCCCGGACCGCCCACTTTACTCGCTAAGTGGGCGGCCGGGCAGTGGGGAGCCCCTGAAATCGGGAGACTTGCCTGTTCCTCCGGGGGGCCCGGGAGGTTCACCCGATTTTCGGGAGCCTCCCGGCCATTCCGGGAGAGTAGGCAAGTCTGATATGTATGTGTTCTAAGGGTGTGTATGTATGTGTGTGTGTGTGGAACCCACCCTTTCCCACCTTCAAATCCTGCGTTTGCCCCTGCCTACATATTCGGCGACCCGCCGCTGAGCTGTGGTCGATGGCTGATGCGGGAGACGGCGACCCGGTGGCGGGGGGAGGGGGGGAGGTGACGGGGGAGTAAAGTTTCTTCACTCCCCCCACCACCCAGCTCCATAGCAGTGCAAGCTAATATGGACGAGATTGTCCATATTGGCTTGCATGTATAAGCGACCCGGCACCAACGATGAATGAGCGCGGGGCCGCGCATCGTTCATCATTGGTGCCTACACACTGAACGATATGAATGAGAACGTTCACATCGTTCAGTTATATCGCCTAATGGGGGTCATTCTGAGTTGATCGCTAGCTTCCGTTGTTCGCTGCGTAGCAATCAGTGAAAAAAATGGCTGCGTCGTACAGGTACAAAGTCCATTGTGGTTTTGCACTGGTTCTAGTTACGATTCCAATCGCACAGCCGAACGCAAGGAGATTGACAGGAAGTGGGAGTTTCTGGGTGGCAACTGACCGTTTTCTGGGAGTGTTTGGAAAAACGCAGGCGTGGCCGGGCGTTTGCAGGGCGGGTGCCTGACGTCATTACCGTGTCACTTGTCGCAGCAATCATCACACAGAATAAGTAACTACAGGGGTGGTCTTGTTCTGCACAAAATGTGTTTGCTGCCGCGCGATCAACTCGGAATAAGGGACAATGGGGGTAATTCCAAGTTGATCGCAGCAGGAATTTTGTTAGCAGTTGGGCAAAACTATGTGCACTGCAGGGGATGCAGATGTAACATGTGCAGAAAGAGTTAGATTTGGGTGGGATATTTTGTTTCTGTGCAGGGTAAATACTGGCTGCTTTATTTTTACACTGCAAATTAGATTGCAGATTGAACACACCCCACCCAAATCTAACTCTCTGCACATGTTACATCTGCCTCCCCTGCAGTGCACATGGGCCCTCATTCCGAGTTGTTCGCTCGCTAGCTGCTTTTCGCAGCAGTGCACACGCTAAGTCGCCGCCCTCTGGGAGTGTATCTTAGCTTAGCAGAATTGCGAACGAAGTATTCGCAATATTGCGAAAAGACTTCTCTGTGCAGTTTCTGAGTAGCTCGAGACTAACTCTTCCAGTGCGATCAGTCAGTGCTTGTCGTTCCTGGTTTGACGTCACAAACACACCCAGCGTTCGCCCAGACACTCCCCCGTTTCTCCAGCCACTCCTGCGTTTTTCCCAGAAACGGTAGCGTTTTTTCACACACTCCCATAAAACGGCCAATTTCCGCCCAGAAACACCCACTTCCTGTCAATCACACTCCGATCACCAGAACGAAGAAAAAACCTCGTAATGCCGTGAGTAAAATACCTAACTGCATAGCAAATTTACTTGGCGCAGTCGCACTGCGGACATTGCGCATGCGCACTAAGCGGAAAATCGTACCGATGCAGAGGAAAATAGCGAGCGAACAACTCGGAATGACCGCCATTGTTTTACCCAACTGCTAACAGAATTCCTGCTGCGATCAACTTGGAATTACCCCCAATGTGTAGGGCCTATAACTCTCTCTGCACATGCTACGTATGTCACACCTGCAGTGCACAGAGGGGGTCATTCCGAGATGATTCACACTGACATGCGGGGGGACGCCCTGCACAGGGCTAGTCCGCTTCGCATGTCAGTGCCGGTCCCCCCCCGCAGAAGTGCAAAGGCATCGCACAGCAGCGATGCTTTTGCACTTTAGGAGTAGCTCCCGACCAGCGTTCTGGCCGGGAGCTACTCTTCGCTCCCCGGCCCGCAGCAGCTGCGTGTGACATCACGCAGCCGCCGCGGATCACCCCCCCAACGGACCGGCCACGCCTGCGTTGGCCGGACCGCACCTCCTAAATGGCCGCTTAACGCCGCAGTCAAGCCCCCTCCCGCCCAGCGACTGCCTCTGCCTCAGAGGCGATTGCTAGGCAACAACAGCTGCCATGCGATGGTGCACTAGGGCACCGGCACATGCGCAGTTCTGACCTGATCGCACCGCTGAGATAAACTGCAGCGTGCGATCGGGTCAGAATGACCCCCATGGTTTTGCCCAACTGCTAAAAAATTTGCTGCTGCGATCAACTCTGAATTAGGCTTATAGTACACAGATACTGCACACACACACACACACACACACACACACACACACACACACACACACACACACACACACACACAGTGACTCAATCATCATCCGCTTACCTAAGGAAGTCTGGCAGGCGGGAGCTGCAGCATGTCATCCTCCTGTGTTGCAGGCTGCAGTCTGGTCCCGTGTAGCTCTACCCATTTTCCATGTAGCCCCGCCCCCTTTTAGGTCCACTGCGCACACACTCACACTGCACTGTGACAGGGGAGGGGGAGAGGAGGCTGCCACTTCATGCTGCCGGGCCAGCGCCGCTGCCAGACGCCCTCTGTAGTTTCCAGCACCTGGAGCTTGCGCTCCACCGGAACTGCCCCTTTCCCCTACGCCCCTGGGAATATAATAGTGTGCCGAGGGCAGCGAGGCACTGTGCCTGAAGCCGTGCGAGGAGACGTGGTACACTTATACGGTGTTCATGTCAACCTATGTCGACATACACACCCGAAAACAATAAAAAAGTGTCAACTTTTCGACCTGTCGACATTTTAACTGGCAGTATTTTGACCGTGTCGACATTTTAACTGGCAGTATTTTGACTGTGTCGACATTTTAAATGTCGGTATTTTGAGCATGTCAGTATTTTGTCCATCGGTCAATCTTTGCTGGTATTTTGACCGTCTGGATTTTGATTGAAGGTAAATCATACTGATCCCGCCCCACACTTATTACACTTTTACTCATTAGTCCATCCAGCAGGAGGGTGGGATGTGCCCCAGTTCTATGAGCACAGGACTGGTTTCGTAGGAATTGCACCATGAGAAGTTCCCCCATTATATGTGATCAGCTCACAATGACATAGTCTTTGGTGGGGTGCACCCATGTGTGACACACTGACTCTTTCTCCAAATACTGCCCTAGCTTTCCCATCTCTCCATGCTCTGTGATTGGATTGTCTATGTCCAACTTACCACATTCCACCTCTTCCACTCCCTTCCCAGCCCTCTTCAATCTGGTTTCTGCCCCTTCCACTCCACTGAAACCGCCCTCACCAGTCCAGCAATGAAGTGTTGCTTCTAACTCCTCATTCTCCTTCATATGTCAGCAGCTTTAAACACTGTTCACCAACATCTCCACCTTAACACTCCCAGCTGTCATGATTCTGGACTTTCATTGTTGAACTCACCAACTGCTCCTTTTCAGAGACCACGTCCTCCTCTTCTGTTCCTCTACCTGTAAGGTTTCACTCTTGGAACCTTTACTTCTATCCATACACTTTCTTCCATTAGAAGCCTCATCAGCTCCTTCAGCCTCCACTATCTCCTCTACACTGCTGACACTAAAATCTACGTCTCCTTCTCTGCCCCTTCTCCCTTTATCCTCCCTGCTTTTCTCCCATCTCTGCCTGAATATTCCAACTCTTCCTGAAACTCAATTTGGACAAGACAGAACTCAAAGCTTTCCCCAATTCCATGTTCTCTCCTTCCCCCACCTTCTCTGTCTCTCCCTCTGTAGATAACATCACCCTCTCTTGTGTCCCACATGTCCGCTGCCTCAGTGTCATCCTCAGCTCCCTTTTATTCCATCTCTTAACCACTGGCGTAGCATCTCCTGTCCAGTTCTTCTTCACCCATGGCGCCTCCTAAATTGTTCACAGACTTATCATTTCCCATCTAGAGCACTGCAATACTGGCCTCCCTCTTTCTCGCCTCTCCCCAAATCCATCCACAGTCATTTCTGCTGCTTGGATTATTTTCTTCTCTCGTATGCTGCCTGGCTCACTCCTCTGCAACCTCACTGGCTCCTATTCCCCCTACAAACACATAGCAAATGCCTCACCCTTGTTGAAATATGGACAACAGACTATGGTTTTGTTTACATGCATGTAGTTACCGTACAGGGGCAGCAGATGGCGCTGTATAGTTACAGAGATGTAGTGTTTGTCTGTTGCATATGTTATGTACTTGTTTGTTTTACCTCACATGTGTTATTCTAGAAGAGTCTCTGATGGAGAAGGAGATAAGCTGATGATACTGAAACCTGTTGTATTGATCCTGCTATTTCAGTACTATATAAACAAGATATACATCTCAAGTCTCGTTCTGTCTGTATACAAGGTAACTCCTGAGGTAATACTTTATCTAAGGCTCCCCACTGCACACCTATGGTATCGATCCATCGCACTATACCAACAGGTTATGGGCCCAGACTGGAGTCTGTACAAGATAAAGTTTTCAGGAGTGCATCCCAAGCAGCATCCAGATCACAAGTCGCACTGCAAGTCCCAGCAGGCGCAGACAGCAGACTGTGTAACGCACAAGAAACAACCCAGGAGAACCTTGGAAAGAAAACTGTGAGTAAAACAAGTTTAATACCACAGAAGAATAGAGAGATCTATACAAGGAAGGGTTATGGCAAATTACACAGATCTCAGACTAGCTGCAAGCAAGCTTTCTAATGAGAACTATCAAACATGGAAGTTTAAAGTAGAAATGCTATTAACCAGAGATGATTTATGGGATGTTATAAATGCAGACAGACCTGAAGGAGAGGATCAGCAGTGGATTAAGAAGGACAGACAGGCAAGAGCCACTATAAGTTTACTAGTGGAAGATGAACAGCTTATACACATAAGACAAGAGAGTACAGCTAAAGGCATGTGGTGTGCTTTGCAGAGAGTGCATGAAGGAGCAAGTTTGAACAGCAAACTATTCCTATTAAGAAAATTATATCAAATGAGATTTAATAAAGGCAAGACAATGCAAGAACACATCAGTGCACTACTAGAGATAACCATACAGCTCAGGTCAATGGGAGAAGAAATCAAAAGCAACCACATAGCAGCCATCCTCCTTTGCAGTTTACCAGATACATACAGTGCACTAATAAACGCACTAGAAATGAGACCTGAAGCAGAAATCACACTAGACTTTGTGAAGAACAGGCTCATAGAGGAGTATCAACGCAGAAAGGAGCTTACAGAGTGCAATACTGAAAGTGACACAGAGAAAGCACTTAAAATGGCGGACACTAAGCCACACACCAGGGAAACAAGAGCATGTTTCAGATGCAAGAAAGTGGGTCACCTGAAAAGAGATTGCACCATATGGAAGACAGAGCAGCACAAACCACCAGAAAGATTACACAAACAAAGAGCCAAAGCCACACTTACAGATACAGGAGCACACAAGTGGAATGGAACATTTAAAGCGACAGTAAACCAATTATCAGAAAAGTGGTATGTAGACTCAGGAGCGACTAGTCATATGACAAATAACAAGGACTTCTTTACTGAACTTGATTTGAACCATAAAGAAACAATCTACCTAGCAGATGGAACAAATATCATTGCAGAAGGGAAAGGGAATGGTCAATTCCTATGCTCCAAGGGTAATGGCAGCTACGCAGAAATACCCGTAACAGATGTGCTATATGTTCCCAAGCTTGAGGGAGCACTGCTATCAGTAAAGAATCTAGTAGAAAAAGGACTTACTGTAAAGTTTCAGAATAATAAGTGTTTTATCCAAAACGGAAGAGAAACACTAGCTACAGCCAGAATAAAAGAACATTTATACTGTCTGGATATCGCAGCACAGCAGGCAAAGCTGAGTACACAGAAACACGCTGACTGTATTCACAAGTGGCATAGGAGATTAGGACACAGACACCCAGATTGCATAAAGGAAATGCAGAAGAGAGACCTAGCCAGGGATCTCAAAGTGTCAGACTGTTCAGAAATGATGAAGTGTCAATGTTGCATAAAAGCGAAAGCGACAAGGACATCAATTCCTAAGAAAAGTGAAAACAGAGCTTCCAGACCACTAGACCTGGTACATAGTGATGTATGCGGACCTATGAAAACGCGAACCGTAGGAGACAAAAGATATATGCTGACATTCATTGATGACTACTCCAGGTTCACAGTCACTTATCTAATAAAAAGTAAAGATGAAGTCTTTGAAAAGCTGCAAGACTATGTGAACATGACCAGAAACAGATTCAAGAGGAATATGCTAACTCTACGCAGCGACAATGGAGGCGAGTTCACAGGACAGAAAATAGAACGGTACTTAAGAGGACTCGGTATTGAGCATCAGAAGACAGTACCATATACACCAGAGCAAAATGGCGTATCTGAGAGGAAAAACAGATCACTAACAGAAATGATAAGGTGCATGCTTACAGATTCAGGACTACCTGATAAATATTGGGGTGAAGCAGCAGCAACAGCCACCTATCTTCAAAACAGACTACTTTCCAAAGCAGTAAGGAAGACACCATATGAGCTGTGGCACGGTAAGAAACCCAGCTTAAAGCACATTAGAGTTTTTGGATGCAGAGCCTTCGTTTACATTCCTGCTGAAAAACGAAGCAAGTTGCAGAACCGAGCAGAAGAGGGAGTTCTAGTCGGCTATAGTGAACATTCAAAAGGCTACAGAATCTTAAATCCAAGAACTGGAAAAGTAGTTATAAGCAACAGTGTGACATTCATAGAAGAAACACGAGATGATGTCATAACTCCAGTAGACTCTACTGAAGAAGAAGAAAGCACCAAATTCAAAGAAACAGATGAAGTAGAGATCACTCAAGAAGTTGAAGTACAACACAAGACAAATACCAGCGACACTCATGAGAGTGCATCCGAGGGGGTGAGACGCTCTTCAAGAGAAAACAAGGGAAAAGCACCTACACGTTTATCTTACAAAGCAAAAGCCATTAACATACAAGAACCTGCAACATGGGAAGAAATTGCTAATTTTTCTGAAAGAGAAGCACAGAAATGGCTAGGAGCCGCAAAAGAAGAAATGGAATCAATGGAAGACAATCAGACATGGACATTGACCAGACTACCATTAGACAAAAAGGCCATAGGATGTAAATGGACTTTTAAGGTCAAGTATGATTCTGAAGGAAAAATAGAAAGATACAAGGCAAGACTTGTTGCTAAAGGATATTCACAGAAATTTGGAGAAGATTATGATGAAACGTTTGCTCCAGTTGTGAAGCACACTACCATTAGAACCTTACTCCTAACAGCAGCCATAAAGGGTATGAAAGTGAAACATTTCGATGTAAAGACGGCTTTCCTACATGGTGAACTAAAGGAAGATATATACATGGAACAACCACCAGGCTTCGTGGATTCTCAGAACCCAGATCACGTATGTAAACTGAACAAGAGTATATATGGTCTTAAACAAGCAGCAAGAGCATGGAATACAAAGATAAATGGAGTTCTGACAGAAAAGGGATTCATCAGAAGCAAAGCAGACCCATGTCTCTATACAAAGTTGATAGAGGAAAGATGGTTCTATGTATTAATTTACGTGGACGATTTGCTAGTTTGTTTTGAACAAGAAGGGGACGAAGCTGAATTGTTACAAGAACTAAACAGTCAGTTTGAAACAAAAGACCTCGGCCACATAACGCATTACTTGGGAATGCAAATCTCAAGAGAAGGTGATGGAACATTCACACTAAGTCAGAAATACAAAATTCAGGAAACCATTGAGGAATTTGGTATACAAGATGCAAAGACAGCAAGCACTCCTATGGAGACAAGTTATGAAAAGGAACCAAATGATCAGAGCAACCTGTTAGAGGATAACCATCTATACAGAAAAGCTATAGGAAAATTGCTATACATTGCAACCGTCACCAGACCAGATATCTCCACAGCAGTCGGGATTTTAAGCAGAAAAGTCTCTAAACCAACCAAGATGGATTGGAACGCAGTTAAGAGGGTAATTCGTTACTTAAAGGGAACAATTAACAAGAAGCTTAAGCTCTCAGCAAACACAAGTCACAAGTTAACAGGATACGTTGACGCAGATTGGGCTGGAGACACAAGTGACAGAAAATCCACAAGTGGATATCTATTCTCTATTGGAGAAGGATTAATCAGCTGGACAAGCAAGAAGCAGTCTACTGTAGCACTATCTTCTACAGAAGCTGAATATATTGCAGCAGCTCACGCCAGTCAAGAAGTGGTATGGTTAATGCAACTACTATCAGACCTAGGAATGCCTCAAGAAGAACCTATCAAGATATATGAGGATAATCAAGGATGCATTGCATTAGCGCAAACAGAAAGAGTGAACCCAAGAACCAAGCACATTGATGTCAAGCATCACTTCCTGAGGGATCTACAGGAACAAGGTCTTATAGAGTTGAACTATTGCCCAACAGAAGATATGACAGCTGATATCATGACTAAGCCTCTTACCAGAGAGAGACATTGGAGACTTACGTCAAAGATGGGTCTAACTGAAGAAACCCAGTCTGTTGAGAAGGGGTGTTGAAATATGGACAACAGACTATGGTTTTGTTTACATGCATGTAGTTACCGTACAGGGGCAGCAGATGGCGCTGTATAGTTACAGAGATGTAGTGTTTGTCTGTTGCATATGTTATGTACTTGTTTGTTTTACCTCACATGTGTTATTCTAGAAGAGTCTCTGATGGAGAAGGAGATAAGCTGATGATACTGAAACCTGTTGTATTGATCCTGCTATTTCAGTACTATATAAACAAGATATACATCTCAAGTCTCGTTCTGTCTGTATACAAGGTAACTCCTGAGGTAATACTTTATCTAAGGCTCCCCACTGCACACCTATGGTATCGATCCATCGCACTATACCAACAACCCTCACTTATTAAGTCTTGTCTCCTCTCCTCACTGTTTGCTCCCCTATATGATGGTACAAGAACATTGAGAGCTACTGCTACAGCTACGGCAAGTTGTCCTAACGATGCCTTTACCCCCTCCTTGCAGTTTTATTGGAATGTTCTGTTTTCTTGCTGTGTGCTTATGTGATGTTGTACTGTACTTTATATTGTGTTCTTTAATTTTTTAATGTCTATCCTATGTAGGGTGCTGTGTACATTGTGCTCCTAATAATCAACAAAAATAATGTGACACCCTGCTTGAACAGTGATGTACGGATATGTAGTTACATAAAAATATTTTATGTATGAATGTAATGTGAAGTTTCTGTCTATAAAATGTATATGATATGTATTATTAATTGAGTTATTTAATGATGCTTTGAACTGTCCTGGAGGAAAGATACTGCTGAGTGCTGGCTGCTGCGGATTTGCAACACAAGGCGGGTAATTCAGACCAGATCCGAACTGTGCATGCAATTGAGCCGCACTGCATCGGCAGGAGGGACCGCTGCTACGGGGATCGGCACCCTGCTACGGGATTGTGCGACGGATCTAGTTGCACAGGCATTTGCAAAGGTGATTGATAGGAAGAGGCCTTTTGTGGGTGGCAACTGAGTGTTTTCAGGAAGTGTCCGGGCAAACGCGCATGTGCAAGCATTTGAAGGGAAGGGTGTCTGACATCAAATCCGGTCCCGATCCGCAGGAAGCATTTGCAGCGGCTGAGTATGTCCTGGGCTGTGAAGAGACTGCACAAAATCAGCAGCTCCACTACACATGCGATCGCACACTTGCACAGAGAAAATACCCTCCCCCTGTAGGCGGCGACTATCTGATCGCAGGACTGCAAAAATCGCTGCCTAGTGATCAGATCTGAATTACCCACAAGGTCTGGTGATAGGCAGTTCTGGTCCCCTTTTTCAGCACTTGCTGGCAGTTGGAAGGAGCTAAGAGCTGAAGGGGCCGTGGTTGCACCGGATTATCAGGTCAGCAAAAAATAGGAGATCTTACTGGTAGGAGGAGGAAGCGCAGCTGCAGGGAGAGACAGAGGGGGGTGGCAGTACTACGTCGGCAAGCAGACAAAGTGGACAGCGTAGGAAATACACTTATGCAATACATTTTTGCATCAGCAAAACCTAAACCCACCACTATTTATTTATATAAATCTTCTCGGCAGCCAGTAATCCAGTTCTAGGTACCGTAGTTATTGATAGCAAGTGTGAGAGGTGACCTGAGCTTATACTGTTCTCCCGTCTAGGACATCCCCTGAAAAAGGAATATGCGATTATCGTTATTCTCTGCAGAGGGAGATTTATTCAGCAACAAAGTCAACTCAGTATTAAAGTAACATATTTAGCCAGGAGCCCTGCTGTACATTGTCCCCTGCTCAGACTCCATAGCAAGAAGCTAAATTGTAACTTTTCTCGGACTAATTAGCAACAGTTGCAGCTGTTTAAGTCATAAACTTCATTGGGACAATCTTTTGTTACTGTGACGTTCAATAAGTGACCCTTCAACTAAAGCTAATATCAGTCATTCATTTCATTATCAACCGGACATTGGGGGTGATTCAGACCTGATCGTAGATGTGCTAAATTTAGCACATCTGCGATCAGCTTCCCTGACATGTGGAGGGACCCCCAGCACAGGGCTAGCCCACCCCGCATGTCAGGCCCTACCCCGCCGCGAGCACGCAGAGCACCGATCAGGTCTGAATTAGGCTCATTGCGCCTTCATTATTACAGGGAAGAGCGAAGTAACAGTGTATACCACCGAGCTCATTATCTAGTTTGAACTTAAAGACATTTAAATTAGACTGAGGTTCCCGCAGTATAACCTTAATGATGTGGTCATGGTAGAAGTTATTTATTGTAAAGTGTTGTGACGAAAATGCAACAGTTCATTTGGTAGTAAAAGTTCCTGAGAAGTAAATTGTGAACATTGAACTTTATAATTGTATTGTTATTAAACGAAATGTTGAATGAACTTCCATGGATCATTGCGGAAGATGTTGCCTGGGGAGACTTCTGCTGATTAGTTCCTGTAAAATACAATTGAAACCATTTACAAGCAATTGAATTTATTACTTGTTATTAAGCTGTATTCAAGTTATATTTAGGATTTAGGGTCTAGAAGGGGAACTTGCCTCTAAAACGGATGGGTAATTCGGGAAGGTAATTGGAGAAAACCTTTTGCATACATACCACAACTCAGTACAAAGAACTTGTCCCTAGAACTTGTCCCTAGAGGCATAGCAAGCTTTGAGGTAATAATAATAGTAATAGTAGTAGTAATAATAATAATAATAATAATAATAATAATAATAATAATAATAATAACAACAACTAGCTGATGTACCCAGTTTTGAACTGGGCAAAGGTTTGCTGGGTGGAACATTTTACCCCCCTTTACCCCTTTAGAAGTGGAAAAATACCTGCTTAGTGGGTGGCTGCAAATAACTGTCACAGTTTCCAGACCACCCAGCAGGTCACATGTTCCAGATCACCAGCAGGTGCACAGGGAGAGTTCACCAACTGTCACATTTTCCAGAGCACAATGGCGAAGCATTGTAAATGGCAGGCAGGCGTTTTGCCACATAACTCCGAAACCAAGCAACCAATTACAACGCTGCTATTTTTGTTCAAGTGTACGGAGCAAGGGCCTTATTCTTACCTGGTCGCTATGGCGGCGTTTTTGCTAATGGCCGCTTCCCGGCAGTCTGTGCATGTGCAGCATTTGCATTGCGCGTGCGCGACCCTTCACTATGCAATTGCATCTTAACAGGAAACAAACACAATAGTGATTGAAAGGTGGCGGGCGTTAGGAGTGGAATTTTATCCATGAGAGTTGGGTGTAAGAATAGGAAACCTGTAAAAGTCCACACAAGTTGTCTTATTGGGATGCGGTTATGGGACTGGCGGCCTACATCCCGCCCCCTCGGCGTGCCTACCAACAGGGACTATTCCCACTTGTGGGTGTCCATGACACCCATAGAGTAGGAATAGAACCCGTTGCTAGGCATGCACACTTTAAGTATACGGGGAAGAATAATTATACACTGTTACTAACTCAGTATACAGTATAATGAAGGTAAATATATACGGTTACTCTTTAAACATGGCAGGATACTTATATACTGCTACTCTGCATATAATAAAGGATACTTATATACTGCTACTCTGCATATAATAAAGGATACTTATATACTGCTACTCTGCATATAATAAAGGATACTTATATACTGTTACTCTGCATATAATAAAGGATACTTATATACTGCTGCTCTGCATATAATAAAGGATACTTATATACTGCTACTCTGCATATAATAAAGGATACCTATATACTGCTACTCTGTATACTGTATAATGAAGGGTACTTAGACACTGTCACTCAGTATATAATAATGGGGAACTTATATACTGTAAGTGTATGGGGAAGAATACTTACTATATACACTGTCACTCAATATATAATGAAGATCACTAAATGCTGTTAGTATACAGGGGAGGATACTTGTATACGGGTGGTATTCAGTATACCGGCGCCGGAATCTCGACAACTGGCATACCGACACATTTTCTCCCTCTTGGGGGTCCACGACCCCCCTGGAGTGAGAATAGATAGCGTGGCACGCGTAGCGCGACACCGTGCCCGCTAGGGGCTCATTTGCGCTCGCCCAGCTGTCGGTTTGCTGGCGGTCAGGATTCCGGCGCCGGTATGCTGGCCGCCGGGAGCCCGACCACCGGCTTAACATACTACACCCACAAATTAGTACTGTATTAGCAATAACCAATCAAACCAACTCACAAGTACTATCAACAGAAAACAATCCAACATAGAGAATTCCTGAGAATCGTTTGTACAATATCATTGCTCTAAAGTAGTTACCAAACAGCAAAGAAAAAACAAAATAAAACCATGTGTAAATAAGCAACAGCAGACATTGATGCCCCTACACAAGTGCACATGCCCCCAGCACATGCCTATTCTCTGTGCCCAGTCTGTACCTTCCCCCTGGGGGCCCTGGGTCACTGATGACTGGCACTCTGTGCCCATGTAAAGCCCCAATCAGCCATTTTGTTGAGCAGCTCCCCAAAATCTCCCCAATCACCTAACACAGCATTCTGTACCTGCGTAGTACAGTGCGGGGTACAGTGCGGGATACTTTGGAACACACAGATAAATATTGAGCATGTTACAGAGCAGGTCCGATACAGCGTAGGTAGAATTTTCTGCTGATTTTATATAGGTTGCATACAGTGTGGGTTGGATACAGTGTGGGTTGGATACAGTGTGGGTCGAATACAGTGCAGGTCAGAGTGTGGGTTGGATACAGTGTGGGTCAAATACAGTGCAGGTCAGAGTGTGGGTTGGATACAGTGTGGGTCAAATACAGTGCAGGTCAGAGTGTGGGTTGGATACAGTGTGGGTTGGATACAGTGCAGATCAGAGTGTGGGTTGGATACAGTGTGGGTTGGATACAGTGCAGATCAGAGTGTGGGTTGGATACAGTGTGGGTTGGATACAGTGTGGGTTGGATACAGTGCAGATCAGAGTGTGGGTTGGATACAGTGTGGGTTGGATACAGTGCAGATCAGAGTGTGGGTTGGATACAGTGTGGGTTGGATACAGTGCAGATCAGAGTGTGGGTTGGATACAGTGTGGGTCAAATACAGTGCAGATCAGAGTGTGGGTTGGATACAGTGTGGGTTGGATACAGTGCAGATCAGAGTGTGGGTTGGATACAGTGTGGGTTGGATACAGTGCAGATCAGAGTGTGGGTTGGATACAGTGTGGGTCAAATACAGTGCAGATCAGAGTGTGGGTTGGATACAGTGTGGGTCAAATACAGTGCAGGTCAGAGTGTGGGTTGGATACAGTGTGGGTTGGATACAGTGCAGATCAGAGTGTGGGTTGGATACAGTGTGGGTTGGATACAGTGCAGATCAGAGTGTGGGTTGGATACAGTGTGGGTTGGATACAGTGTGGGTTGGATACAGTGCAGATCAGAGTGTGGGTTGGATACAGTGTGGGTTGGATACAGTGCAGATCAGAGTGTGGGTTGGATACAGTGTGGGTTGGATACAGTGCAGATCAGAGTGTGGGTTGGATACAGTGTGGGTCAAATACAGTGCAGATCAGAGTGTGGGTTGGATACAGTGTGGGTTGGATACAGTGCAGATCAGAGTGTGGGTTGGATACAGTGTGGGTCAAATACAGTGCAGGTCAGAGTGTGGGTTGGATACAGTGTGGGTTGGATACAGTGTGGGTTGGATACAGTGCAGATCAGAGTGTGGGTTGGATACAGTGTGGGTTGGATACAGTGTGGGTTGGATACAGTGCAGATCAGAGTGTGGGTTGGATACAGTGTGGGTTGGATACAGTGCAGATCAGAGTGTGGGTTGGATACAGTGTGGGCCAGATACAGTGCAGGTTACAGTGTCGGTTGGATACAGTGCAGATCAGAGTGCTAGTTGGATATAGTGCAGGTTACCTGGCAGGTCAGATACAGTGCACGGTTGGATACAGAGGTTAATTCAGACCTGATCGCTTGCTAGCGTTTTTTGCAGCGCTGCAATCAGGTCAGAACTGCGCATGTGTATGCACCGCAATGCGCAGGCGCGTCGCACAGGTACAAACCGGTTCATTGCTCTGTGATGGGTTTGTGCGGAGAATCCATTTGCACGGGTGATCGCAAAGGTGATTGACAGGAAGAAGGCGTTTGTGGGTGGCAACTGACCGTTTTCAGGGAGTGGTTGGAAAGACGCAGGTGTGTCCAAGCGTTTGCAGGGCGGGTGTCTGACGTCAGTTCTGGCCCCGGACAGGCTGATGTGATCGCAGCGGCTGAGTAAGTCCTGGGTTGCACAGAAACTGCACAAGATCTTTTTGTACCGCTCCCCTGCACATGCGATCGCACACTTGCACAGCTAAAATACACTCCCCAGTGGGCGGCGACTATGCGAACGCAAGACTGCAAAAACCAGCTAGTGAGCGATCAGGTCTGAATAACCCCCACAGTGCGGGATACAGTTTGAGTCGGATACAGTGCAGGTCAGCGTGCCGGTTTGATAAAGTGTGGGTTGGATACAGTGTACTATAGGTTACAGTGCAGATTGAATACAGTGCGTGTCGGATACAGTGTGGTTCGGATACAGTGCAGTTTACAGTGTGGGACAGATACAGTGCAGGTCGCATACAGTGTGGGTTGGCTACAGTCAGAGGCAGAACTACCGCCATTGCAACCAGTGCGTTGCACTGGGGCCCGCCACTGTCCAGGGGCCCAAAGCATGTAATGAGTCAAACTGACTCATTACATGCCGCTGTGTGCTGCGGGCAACCTCTGCCCACAGCACACAGCCGCCCGGACAGAGAGGATCGCAGCGGTACGGGGGAGAAGGAGGAGGAGGGAGGTGGAGGAGGGAGCTGCAGCAGTGCTTTACTACTGGTTGAGGCGCTGCTGCTGCTGGCCCTCTGCTTCACTATAGGCTGTCTTCCGAGAACAGCCTATAGTGAAGCAGAGGGGCAGCAGCAGCAGCGCCTCCACCAATAACACAGCGCTGCTGCGGCTCCCTCCTCCACCTCCCTCCTCCTTCTTCTCTCCTGCCCGGGAATCGTGACCAGAAGCTGCACCGAGGAGCCTGAGCCAGCGGAGAGGGTAAGTATAATTCTTCTTTCTTTCTTTCTTTCTTTCTTTCTTTCTTTCTTTCTTTCTTTCTTTCTTTCTTTCTTTCTTTCTTTCCATCTACTAAAAAGGGGGACTGTCTGCCACAATGTGTAAAAAGGGGTAATCTGCCTGCCGCAATGTGTAAAAAGGGAGAATCTGCTTGCCGCAATGTGTAAAAAGGGGGAATCTGCTTGCCGCAATGTGTAAAAAAGGGGAATCTGCCTGCGCAATGTGTAAAAAGGGGGAATCTGCTTGCCGCAATGTGTAAAAAGGGGGAATCTGCTTGCCGCAATGTGTAAAAAGGGGGAATCTGCTTGCCGCAATGTGTAAAAAGGGGGAATCTGCTTGCCGCAATGTGTAAAAAGGGGGGATCTGCCTGACGCAATGTGTAAAAAGGGGAAATCTGCTTGCCGCAATGTGTAAAAAGGGGGGATCTGACTGACGCAATGTGTAAAAAGGGGGAATCTGCCTGACGCAATGTGTAAAAAGGGGGAATCTGCCTGACGTGATGTGTAAAAAGGGGGAATCTGCCTGACGCAATGTGTAAAAAGGGGGAATCTGCCTGATGCAATGTGTAAAAAGGGGGAATCTGCTTGACGCAATGTGTAAAAAGGGGGAATCTGCCTGACGCAATGTGTAAAAAGGGGGAATCTGCCTGACGTGACGTGTAAAAAGGGTGAATCTGCCTGACGCAATGTATAAAAAGGGGGAATCTGCCTGACGCAATGTGTAAAAAGGGGGAATGTGCCTGACGCAATGTGTAAAAAGGGGGAATCTGCTTGCTGCAATGTGTAAAAAGGGGGAATCTACCTGCCACAATGTGTAAAAAGGGGGAATCTGCCTGCCGCAATGTGTAAAAAGGGGGAATTTGCCTGCCGCAATGTGTAAAAAGGGGGATGCTGTCTGCTGTAATGTGTAACAAGGGCACGCTGTCTGCCGTAATGTGTAAAAAGGGGACGCTGTCTACCGTTATGTGTAAAAAGGGCACGCTGTCTGCCGTTATGTGTAAAAAGGGCACGCTGTCTGCCGTAATGTGTAAAAAGGGGACGCTGTCTGCCGCTATGTTTAACAAGGGCACGCTGTCTGCCGCTATGTTTAACAAGGGCACGCTGTCTGCCGTTATGTGTAAAAAGTGTACGCTGTCTGCCGCTATGTGTAACAAGGGCACGCTGTCTGCCGCTATGTGTAACAAGGGCACGCTGTCTGCCGTTATGTGTAAAAAGGGGACGCTGTCTGCCGCTATGTGTAACAAGGGCACGCTGTCTGCCGTAATGTGTAAAAAGGGGACGCTGTCTGCCGTAATGTGTAAAAAGGGGACACTGTCTGCCGTAATGTGTAAAAAGGGGGACGCTGTCTGCCGCTATGTGTAAAAAGTGTACGCTGTCTGCCGCTATGTGTAACAAGAGCACGCTGTCTGCCGTAATGTGTAAAAAGGGGACGCTGTCTGCCGTAATGTGTAAAAAGGGGACGCTGTCTGCCGTTATGTGTAAAAAGGGGGACGTTGTCTGCCGTAATGTATAAAAAGGGGACGCTGTCTGCTGTAATGTGTAAAAAGAGGAATCTGTCCACCGTAAGGTGTAAAAGGGGCTCTACCTGGTGTAGTGGTGCTACTGTGCGGCATAATTTGAATAATGGAGACTACTGTGCACCGTTTTATGAATTGGTATTATTTTGTGGCCACACCCCTTCCCCACGAAGCCACGCCACTATGTATTTGTGCGCACTTCTACGGCGCGCACTGCCCCTGTTTTGCATGCAGGGTGGGGCTCCGATGCCGTTTCTTGCACACAGTGCTAAAATGTCTAGTTATGGCACTGATGCTAGGTATCCATTTCTCTGGCCCTGAGCAGGTCCCCCTCACCAGATCCTCTCCAGGGGAGAGGGGGTGGACTTGGATGGGATGGGGGGCCCAAAGCATTTTGTCGCACCTGGGCCCACCGCTCGCTAGTTCCGCCACTGGCTACAGTGCAAGATCAGATACAGTGTGCGTCGGATACAACAATAGTGCACTTACTGTGGCAGGAGGTGTTGGCGTTGTCCTCAGTGTGGGGCTATCAGCAGTGCGAGGGTGTCCTCAATACAGGGGTGCCGGCGGTGTCGGAAGTGTGAGGGTGCCGGTGGTGTCCTCAATGTGGGTCTGCCGGCTGTGTCAGCAGTGGTGGGTGAAGTCGGGGTCCTCAGTGCGGGGGTGTTAATGGTGTTGACAATGCGGGGGTGCCAGCGGTGGCCCCAATGCGGGGGTGCCGGCAATGTGATGGTCCTGGCGGTGTCCTCAATGTGGTTATGCCAGTGTTGTTGGCAGTGGGTGGGGTTTTTCAGGCATTGTCACCATGCAAGGGTGCCAGCAAGTGGCTTCATTGCAGGGGTGCCAGCAGTGTAGGCAGTACGGGTGTCCCAATGGTGTCCTCATTCTAGGAGTGCCGACAGTTTGGGCAGTGTGAGTGTCCCAGTGGTGTACTATGTGTGGGGGTGCCGGCTTTGTCCTCTGTTGGGGGTGCCGGTGGTGCTGGCAGTGCGATCCAACAGCGTGATCCTGAGGTTTTGCCTCAATTTGGGAATGTGGCAGGCAGGGAGATCTGAGCTGTGGCTTGGATCGTCCCGGATCCCCTATGTTCGGGTGGGTCCGGTTCTCAGAGAACCAGACCTGCTCATCTCTAGATTTTATTTCTACAGTGTAACACAGGCATTCCTAACCTTGGTCCTCAAGGCATACTAAGAGTCCAGGTTCTAGTGATTGTCATTGGGAATGCCTGGTCTACAGTGTCACTGCTATAAGAAGAGTAGACACACCATGACAATACTACTGAATGATGAGACTAATATACAATTGGTACTACTATAAAACCTAATATATGAAAACCTAATATATGGGAAGATATTCAGGAGGGGACTGTAGACACTGTCGAGACATTATGGGTAGAAATTGCATGCGGGGAAAAAGGAATAAAAAAGTTAGTATTGGGTGTATGCTATCGGCCGCCTGGTATCAACGCATCTGATGATGACTTGTTACTAAAGCAAATTGAAAGAGCAGCAGGAGTAGGAGACATAGTAGTGATGGGAGATTTTAACTATCCTTAGATAAACTGGAAAAACGATTCATGTGATACTGCTAGGGGCAATATGTTTTTAAACACACTTAATGATAACTACTTAGTCCAACTAATTGAGGAACCAACTAGGTACAATGCAATCTTAGACCTGGTATTAACAAACAATGGGGATTTGGTATCAGGTATTATAGTAGGGGAACCCATAGGAAACAGCGACCACAATATGGTCACATTCAATATCAGTTTCTATAAACAGCCCTATACTGGCTCAACTAGGACTTTAAACTTTAGCAAAGCAAATTTTGAAAAGATGAGGGTATTTTTCAGGGATATTGAATGGGAAGGTTTGTTTTTAGGAAAAAATACTACGGAGAAATGGGAGGTACTAAAATTCCTGCTAGCTAAAAATACACTCAAATGTATTCCTATGAGTAGCAAAAAAAAAGGAATAAAAATCATAAACCGATGTGGCTTAACAAAAAGATTAAGGAACTTATGGGCAAGAAAAGGCGAGCATTTAAAAAATACAAATCTGACGGGGAAGCAGAGTCATTTCAGCACTATAAGGAATGTAACAAAATTTGCAAAAAGGAAATAAGAGCGGCTAAAGTAGAAACTGAAAAATAGTAGCAAAGGAAAGCAAAGCGAATCCCAAAAAATTCTTTAAATACATTAATAGCAAGAGATTAAAGAAGGAGAGTATAGGCCCTTTAAAAGACAAGTTGGGAGTCTTAAGCAAAAATGATAATGACATAGCGGAAACACTAAATGAGTTTTTTTCAACAGTATTCACTCGTGAGGACCCAATTCAGGGACTAACGCACAATCTCAATAATGAGAATATCACACTGATAGGTACTTATTTAAGCGAGGAAGTTGTCTGTGACCGATTAAAACATTCAAAGATTAATAAATCACCAGGGCCCGATGGTATTCATCCAAGGGTTCTAATGGAGCTTCACTCTGAACTGGCAAAACCGCTATATTTGATCTTTAAGGATTCAGTTATATCAGGTATGGTTCCCAAAGACTGGCGTATAGCGGAAGTAGTGCCTATATTCAAAAAGGGAAGTAAAGCTGAACCAGGTAATTATAGACCAGTTAGTCTTACATCTATAGTGGGGAAAGTATTGGAAGGTATTCTAAGAGATAGTATTCAGAAGTTCCTTGAAACCAATAAGGTCATTAAAAGGAATCAACATGGGTTTATGAAGGACAGATCCTGTCAAACCAACTTACTTGGCTTTTATGAAACAGTAAGCGCAAACCTAGATCAGGGTAAAGACGTGGATGTAATCTTTTTAGACTTTGCCAAAGCGTTCGATACTGTACCACACATGAGACTTATCTACAAGCTACAAGAATCAGGGCTAGGAAGCACAATATGCACTTGGGTCAAAAACTGGTTAGATAATAGGAAGCAGCGCGTTGTGGTTAATGGATCTTTTTCAACTTGGACTGAAGTGCTAAGTGGTGTGCCGCAAGGCTCAGTATTAGGACCGCTATTGTTCAATATTTTCATTAACGACCTAACCGAAGGTCTAGAGAGCATGGTGTCAATTTTTGCAGATGATACCAAATTGTGTAAGGCTATAAATACAGAGGAGGATGCCGAGTCTCTTCAGAATGACTTAGTTAAATTAGAAGCATGGGCAGCCAAATGGAGAATGCGCTTCAACACAGACAAGTGTAAGGTAATGCACTGTGGTAGCAAGAACATAAATTACACCTACCTACTAAATGGGGTAAAATTAGGGGATTCTGTACTGGAAAAGGACTTAGGTGTCCTCATAGATAGCAAGCTAAGCAGTAGTACCCAAAGTAGGACTGCAGCAAAGAAGGCTAATAAGATATTAGCATGCATAAAACAGGGTATTGATGCTAGGGACGAGAGTATTATACTCCCGTTATATAAATCACTAGTGAGGCCACACCTTGAATACTGTGTACAATTCTGGGCACCGTACTACAAAAAGGATATCCTGGAGCTTGAAAAGGTACAGAGGAGGGCGACCAAACTAATTAAGGGCATGGAGACGATGGAATACAAGGAAAGGCTTGAAAGACTAGGCATGTTTACATTGGAAAAGCGGAGACTAAGAGGGGATATGATCAACATCTACAAATATATAAGGGGACAATACACAGAGCTTGCGCGGGACCTGTTTTTGGTTAGATCAACACAGAGGACTCGTGGACACTCGCTCAGGTTAGAGGAGAGGAGATTCCGCACAATACGTCGTAAAGGCTTTTTCACGGTAAGGACAATACATGTTTGGAATTCCCTGCCCGAGGGAGTTGTAATGGCGGAATCTGTCAACACCTTTAAGAATGGGTTAGATAAATTCCTAATGGATAAGGATATCCAGGGGTATGGTGCATAGTCATGCATTATAGTTACTATAAATAGGGATAAAATGTAACGGCTGACAGCAGCATCAGTCAGAAATTTTAGTCAAATCATCATGCATAGGAGACCACAAACAGGTTGAACTCGATGGACAATTGTCTTTTTTCAACCTCAGATACTATGTTACTAAGGATTAGAGAGGTAGTTCATGACTGGCCTGGAGCTTTGGAGCTACTTTCTGCTTTCTCTGGGTAACTCCTGGAGCCATAGAGGGGTCAGTGAAGACGTAAGATCAGAGCTGTGACCTGCAGCTGCCTGCGGGTGAAGAGGTTCCAGGAGCTGAATAAACAGACATAAAATATGTGAGAGTCACATCCACAGAGGGACATAGTGCTGGCCCTATGGGTCAGGAGCTGCACTGATCTTCTGCCAAGCAATGGGGATGCATTTCTCATCCCGAGGGTAATGGGAGGCTGGGATACAGCCAGTTCTATCTGATGAGGAGCACAGAATAGCATGGAGCTACTATAGAGCACGCTGCTTCCCAACACACGTGTGCATTAATAGCACTCAGCAGACGTCACCTTCTGTACAGACATTACATAGGTACCACCACAGGCTATTTGTGGGGTCTACTGGTGTGTGTCGGGTGACACTATTGTAGTAACGGACATCACATGCTAGCAGAAAACATATTGCAGGACAGGTACATCTGTAGAACCTGGTTTTGTCTGTTACAGGCTGTTACATTTGCCCACATACTGTATATATGTGTAACTTTGGGCGTGATGTATTATGCATCTCATCGTGGATGTGATACAGATGGGTCCACGTTTATCTTGACCTTTAATAGGATTAACTGAGACTGGCCAATCGGACTTAATCCCCTGCTGTATTGTTCTCTGTATTGTATTGCAGCTGAGAACAATAGATGAAGGGTTTATGCTAATAAATCGTGTTGTGCTTAGGCGCAGAAAACTAGTCAAGATAACTGTGGATCCATCTGTACATCCCTCCACTTATCTGTTACATATCAGATTTATTAACAGCGGAATACAGTATACCTAGAAAACGGCAAAGCTTTCCCAATAACAGGTTTTCTTTGGTGATACAAGAACGTCCGAGTTTATGACCCGGGAGTTTTGGGTTGTTTTTTTTTTTTGCACATTTTTTTGCGCAGAGTGATCTGATTGGATCCCTCTCAGTTTGCATTGTCATAAGAAACCCATAGGCTACAGATGGCGTTGCCTACCGGGTCCAAGCTCTGGAAAGTATCATGCTTGGTACATAGGGAAAATGTGGGCAAATTCCGAAAATTTATTTTTTGCCCGCATTTTCCTTTTAGTACATCCCACCCTCCGTGAGTGTAAAGCGCTGTGTCTTCTATGGAGATTATGTAATATGTGCCAAGATTACAGAACCAGCGTGAATTTGGGCGCAAAGTTTGCGCAGTTATATGGCTGGTTATGCCCTGTGTCCGATTGCCGCAACGAATTTGCGAAGATCACATAACGGAACCTATTACATAACCCCCTGATTAAGGGGAGAAAAGAGTAGTTGGGGTAGGTATGACTTGTTCTGGACTGAGGGTTGGGGGCTGATCTTGGTGATGTGTAAATTGACCTGGGAGAGGGTCTTCAGTTGATTTTAGAGGGGTGTGAATTGACTCTGGGGGTCATTCCGAGTTGATCTTGCGCTACAGATTTTCGCAGCGCAGCGATTATGGCAGAACGGGGCTAATCTGTGCATGCAGATGCACCGCAATGCCCAGGAGCATCGTACACGTACAAAGAGCTTTGTGGTTTTGCACAGGTTCTAGAGACGCTTCCAGTCGCACTGGCGGACGCAAGGAGATTGACAGGAAGTGGGAGTTTCTGATTGTCAACTGACCATTTTCTGGGAGTGTTTGGAAAAATGCAGGCGTGGCCCGGGCGTTTGTCTGACGTCAATTCCAGACAGGCTGAAGTGATCGCAAAGGCTGAGTAAGTCCAGACCTACTCAGAAACTGCAAAAAACTTTTTCGGCCCGCTCGGCTGCACACGCATTCGCACACTTGCAAAACAAAAATACTCTCCCCCGTGGGCGGCGACTAGGCGTTTGCACGGCTGCTAAAAGCAGCTAGCGAGCGATCAACTCGGAATGAGGGCCACTATTCTTGCTGAGGCAGTGGCCCACCTGTGTGATCATAGGATTACCCTGCACACTGACAGATGTTCCCTGATCACCAGTTTTGACTGATGCCACCTACATTGCATTCAGCATGTCTCTTCTCTGCCCTGGCTGAGTGTGAGTGAGCAGCATGTCTCTTCTCTGCCCTGGCTGAGTGTGAGTGAGCAGCATGTCTCTTCTCTGCCCTGATGAGTGTGAGTGAGCAGCATGTCTCTTCTCTGCCCTGATGAGTGTGAGTAAACAGCATGTCTCTTCCCTGACCTGGCTGGGTGTGAGTGAAAAGCATGTCTCTTCTCTGTCCTAGCTGAATGTGAGTGAACAGCATGTCTCTTCTCTGTGCTAGCTGAATGTGAGTGAACAGCATGTCTCTTCTCTGTCCTAGCTGAATGTGAGTGAACAGCATGTCTCTTCTCTGTACAGAAAAACAAAACAAAAACTGCTAAAGGAGCGCCTAAACATGAAGTTATATATGAATTAAACTAATTAGAATACACTTGTAGAGATAACAATTCCTGAGATGCTGCGCTTGCCGGAATACTATGGAGGTCATTCCGAGTTGTTCGCTCGGTAAAAATCTTCGCATCGCAGCGATTTTCCGCTTAATGCGCATGCGCAATGTCCGCACTGCGACTGCACCAAGTAAATTTGCTATGCACTTAGGAATTTTACTCACGGCTTTTTCATCGGTCTGGCGATCGTAATGTGATTGACAGGAAATGGGTGTTACTGGGCGGAAACAGGCCGTTTTATGGGCGTGTGGGAAAAAACGCTACCGTTTCCGGAAAAAACGCAGGAGTGGCTGGAGAAACGGGGGAGTGTCTGGCCGAACGCTTGGTGTGTTTGTGACGTCAAACCAGGAACGACAAGCACTGAACTGATCGCAGATGCTGAGTAAGTCTGGAGCTACTCAGAAACTGCTACGAGGTGTGTAATCGCAATATTGCGAATACATCGTTCGCAATTTTAAGATGCTAAGATTCACTCCCAGTAGGCGGCGGCTTAGCATGAGCAAATCTGCTAAAATCCGCTTGCGAGCGAACAACTCGGAATGACCTCCTATGTGTAGTATTGAGGTAGGAACAAGAGAAAAAAGACGAACGGCTGCGCTGGATGTCAGGAAAATGAATATACTGTACAGAGAGCCAACGTAAATGATAACAGTATTTATTAATTAATAAAAATAGAATTAAAACATATATACCGGTAAAGTGATATTAAGAAGAGTCACTAGTATAGTAAACTCATAATGACTAGTGGTAGCTCATGGTTAATATGATGGACATAACCTTAATAGAGACAGTCCGTATTCCACTTGATAAGATTAGTTGCTATTGGAAGACAGTGTGCACTGATAATGTCCAATTGGGTATGGGTCCCTCGGTTAGAACAAATCTCAATACCTCTCCGGTGGGCTGGTCAGAGCCGAGCGTCCTCGGCATAAGAGTCCTGCAGTGCCCACATAAGCTGTGCAGCGGAGGGGAGATAGCCGTCTTTTTCACAAGCTGACTGTGGCGGCGTGTATGTTAAAGCCGCTGATGACGGAAGCTGTAGGCGGAGGGTGCAGTGTAGATCGATGTGCACCTTGTAGTTACACCTGAGCTAGGTGTGGGTGGGGGCGGGTCCTGACGCGTTTCGTCACGCTCTACGTGACTTTTTCAAAGTCACGTGGTATTGAGATTTGCTCTAACCGAGGGACCCATACCCAATTGGACATTATCAGTGCACACTGTCTTCCAATAGCAACTAATCTTATCAAGTGGAATACGGACTGTCTCTATTAAGGTTATGTCCATCATATTAACCATGAGCTACCACTAGTCATTATGAGTTTGCTATACTAGTGACTCTTCTTAATATCACTTTACCGGTATATATGTTTTAATTCTATTTTTATTAATTAATAAATACTGTTATCATTTACGTTGGCTCTCTGTACAGTATATTCATTTTCCTGACATCCAGCGCAGCCGTTCGTCTTTTTTCTCATGTCTCTTCTCTGCCCTGGGTGAGTGTGAGTGAGCAGCATGTCTCTTCTCTGCCCTGGGTGAATGTGAGTGAGCAGCATGTCTATTATCTGCCCTGGGTGAGTGTGAGTGAGCAGCATGTCTATTATCTGCCCTGGCTGAATGTGAGTGAGCAGCATGTCTATTATTTGCCCTGGCTGAGTGTGAGTGAGCAGCATGTCTATTATCTGCCCTGGCTGAATGTGAGTGAGCAGCATGTCTATTATTTGCCCTGGCTGAGTGTGAGTGAGCAGCATGTCTATTATCTGCCCTGGCTGAGTGTGAGTGAGCAGCATGTCTATTATCTGCCCTGGCTGAGTGTGAATGAGCAGCATGTCTATTATCTGCACTGGCTGAGTGTGAGTGAGCAGCATGTCTCTTCCCTGTCCTGGCTGAGTGTGAGGGAGCAGCATGTCTATTATATGCTCTGGCTGAGTGTGAGTGAGCAGCATGTCTCTTCCCTGCACTGGCTGAGTGTGAGTGAGCAGCATGTCTCTTCCCTGTCCTGGGTGAGTGTGAGTGAGCAGCATGTCTATTATCTGCCCTGGCTGAGTGTGAGGGAGGAGGTCACAGTAAGCTGTGTCCTGCCCTGGCCGGCTGCTACTGATGCAACATCTGACCCCTGACCCAGAGTGACCTGGTGAAGGGACAGATTGGAGATAGATGCTGCCTTGCATTGGTTGCTCTGAAAACTGGGGCGCAATACACTTCCAGTGTGCATGAAAACGAAAAGAGTTGGAGTGCGACTTCTTTCTGAGACTTGGCCTCACTGCCCCCCGAGACTCAGCCTCAACCCCCCTCTGAGACTCGGCCCTACCCCCCCTCTGAGACTCAGTCTCACCCCCCCCCCCCCCCCCCCCCGAGACTCGGTCTCATCCCCCCTCTGAGAATCGGCCCCACCCCCCCTCTGAGACTCAGCCTCACCCCCACCCGAGACTCAGTCTCACCCCCCTCCGAGACTAGGCTTCATTCCCCCTCTGAGACTCGGCCTCGCCCCCCCTCTGAGACTCGCCCCTCACCCCCCCTCTGAGACTCAGCCTCATCCCCCCTCTGAGACTCGACCTCACCCCCTCTCTGAGACTCAGCCTCAACCCCCCTCTGAGACTCGCCCTCACCCCCCTTCTGAGACTCAGCCTCACCCATCCTCTGAGACTCGCCGTCACCCCCCTCTGAGACTCGCCCTCACCTCACCTCTGAGACTCGCCCTCACCCCCCTTCTGAGACTCAGCCTCACCCATCCTCTGAGACTCGCCGTCACCCCCCTCTGAGACTCGCCCTCACCTCCCCTCTGAGACTCGGCCTCACCCCCCGAGACTCGGCCTCACCCCCCCCCCCCCCCGAGACTCAGCCTCACCCCCCCCTCCAACACTCGGCCTCATTCCCCCTCCGAAACTCTGCCTCACCCCCCCTCTGAGACTCGGCCTTACCCCCCCTCTGAGACTTTCCCTCATCCCCCTTCTGATACTCGGCCTCATCCCCCCTCTGAGATTCGCCCTCACCCCCCCTCTGAGACTCGGCCTCACCCCCCCTGAGGCCCGGCCTCACCCCCCCTCTGAGATTCGGCCTCACCCCCCACTCTGAGACTCGCCCTCACCCCCCCTCTGAGACTTGCCCTCACCCCCCCTCTGAGACTCGGCCTCACCCACCCTCTGAGACTCAGCCTCATCTCCCCTCTGAGACTCGGCCTCACCCCCCGAGACTCGGCCTCACCCCCCCTCTGAGACTCGGCCTCACCCCCCCTCTGAGGCTCGGCCTCACCCCCCCTCAGAGACTTGGCTATGCCCCCTCTCGCAGCGCACACTGGTCTACTTGGATGGACTTTAAATCCTGAATAAAACGCTGCCACACAGCTGAGGGGGGACGCAGCTGGGTTACTTGATACATTTATCCAATAAGAACTGTAAAGGCATCTATCTATATTTCAAGTTTTATTTTATTTTTATTTAAGCCTTTATTGACTACGCAGTTATTTTGATACAGTGGGTTTAATAAAACATAGACTCGTGCCTTTCCCTGGAGACACACAGTAGAAAACGCTAAACTCTGCACTCGGCACAGCAAAGTACAGGCAATGCCAACATTCCCTTATTCCCAGGGAAGATCCAGGATTTAAAGAGTGGATTTTGTTTATCCCTTGAAATGTCCCTGTTCACAGTACTGAGTAATTGCACAGTGTCCTTTCTATATGCTGGACGGAATTCTCCCCAATCCTACTTATTGTATTGGATATCTAAATAAATATTTACTGCAAAGGAGAAACTAAGATGATCATTCCGAGTTGATCGCCAGCTGCTTTCATTGGCTGTGCAGCGATGAGGCAAAACATTGGCACTTCTGCGCATGCGGTGCTATTACAACGACCGATGTAGTTTCACACAGGGTCTAGCGAAGCTTTTCAGTCACACAGGCAGCCGCAGAGTGATTGACATGAAGTGGGCGTTTCTGGGTGTCAACTGACCGTTTTCAGGGAGTGTTTGGAAAAATGCAGGCATGGCTGCGCGAACGCAGGGCGTGTTTGTGACGTCAAAACAGGAACTGAATAGTCTGAAGTGATCGCAAGCGCTGAGTAGGTCTGAAGCTACTCTTAAACTGCACAAAATTATTTTGTAGCCGCTCTGCGATCCTTTCGTTCGCACTTCTGCTAAGTTAAAATACACTCCCAGTGGGCGGCGGCTTAGCGTTTGCACAGCTGCTAAAAACTGCTAGCGAGCGATCAACTCGGAATGACCACCTAAATGCGCAACATATAGAGGCTGATTTATCAACGGGTTTTATCATACGCAGCGAGTTTTAAAACTCGTTTTGTATGATAAATGGTGCTCCAGCCAATCAGCTCCTAACTGTCGTTTTGTTTGAACACACGGCAGAAGCTGATTGGCTGGAGCACCATTTATCTTACTCAACGAGTTTTAAATTTGTTGCGTATAATGATGTGACTCGTTGATAAATCAGCCCCAAACATTGCTACCAGAATGATGAAACATAAGGTGATGTACATTACAGGACACTTGGTGTCTGATCTTGTGTTGCGCACAATGGCAATATTCGCTCAAAGGTTTTTCAACTGCGCAAAAGGTCACACAGCGCATGTGTCCCATGAAGCGTACGCACAGAGGACAGTAGCGATGGAGACACAAACTCTCAGAAATGTAACGTAAATGTACTCTGTGTTCTAGGGCTGCGACGCACAGAGATGCACTCTCTTATAATGCACTGTCTTATGGGTGTATTATGGCAGTGTCATGGGTGCATCATATAACTGGTTGCGGACTCCCGTTTAATCGTTAACATTGGATTTATTGGGATAGGGCAGATAGAGGGCTGGGCTTCAGGGTTGCCATCAGAAATTGTGGGGCCCGGGACTGAATAAATAGAAAGGGGCCCTCCCTCCCAAAAGAAAGGATTCTGCTGCATTTTTCCACCCCTATGTGATGTCATGCATTGTGATGTTACATATAGGTGGAGCGTTGCAGATCTACAGGAACAGTTCACAGAGAGCTGATGCGCAGGGAAGGCTTGTTTTAAGAACTCGTCCCTGCGTATCAGCCTGCTGTTGATTCATAGACTGGTGCAGCTCTACAGGTTTTCGTGGTAGGAGCCAGGGATGGCCCCCCCCTGTCTGTAATGGCCTGGGACGCTAGTCCCCACAGTCCCCCCCAATGGCTGCCCTGCTGGGCTTATTCTATCCAGATTTAAATGTAGAGAGGTATGGATAAGGTGTGGTTGCAGTTTGTAGTTCTTTCAATACCTGGAGACCCATAGGCTGGTTACTATTACCTTAACACCAATTACTAAGAATCTGTGCGTCTATTTCCCGGCCCAAGCTCAAATAATGTTCCCTGAGTCGTTGACAACCTCTGACCTCCGTGCTGGAGACGATCCCACACCGTCGTCCGAGGGGATGAATTATACGATCTACTGATTGTGTTACATTTTTGCACAACCTATTTTTAGTGGCTAATGGAATTTAATCTCCAACTTGTACTGCGGCCAGAATTCTCTTTGAAATGAGACAAATTGTTAATGCCATCAGACCAAATAAGAAAAAACTGAAAACGTTCCCCGCTCCCACCGCTAGCCTACAGTAAATCAATGGAAGCTTTTATTCCGAATTAAGGATGAGCCTCATCCCCCATCCCCAAAAACCATCTTTATTTCCCCTCAGATGCTGCAGTTTAAGGCTACAGTATGTGCTCTATCAGTCAGCGACGGAATCTGCGCTGCTTGTGGTAAAACACTTCTGGATGCGCAGCCTTTCCTCAGAAACCTTAAGTGTCTAATTATCTCATTTTCATTATGTTCCTGGGCTGAAATTGACGGCTCCGGCTGCATTAACTGGGACAACTTTCCAATAAAATAGACCCTTCTGATGATGTACAATAATGTGATTTTGTGACTTGAGATGATTAAACGATCTGCGGTGAGAGAGGTGACATTACAGGAAGCGCTGTTGAATATAATAAGATTGCGCAATAAGGTGAATCCATGGGGTAAATTTACTAAGATGGCAACCAATCAGAGCCTACTTCTCATTTATCTAGCACCTTCTAGAAGATAATACCTGGTATCTGATTGGTTGCTATGGGCAACATCTCATCTGAAACAGAACTCCCATCTTAGTAAATTTACCCCCATGAGTAAAAGTATCTAAGTTGTTCCATGTCATGTTCGCCTCATTAGATATCTGACTATGGAATTTTGCATGTTTCCTATAGAATGTGTGATGAGTGTTCCATACAAAATCCCCCCACCAGTTTTCTTCCGCCTATACATTCCCCATATTACAGTATATACACCATCTAGAGCATGCAGCAACCTGAGCTGTGTGATTCCAACTATAGCATTAGTTGACTGTAGCCAACTGACTTTAAGTGCTTCGTATATCATTTATTGCCACTTTAATAATAATAATGAACAGAAAACCACTTATCACACAATTTATTAAAATAAAAAATAAAAATCCCTCCAACGCTGAGGAGATAGAAAACTTATGGGCTGAGGAGGGAGCCAAGCAAAACTAAAAGAGCAAGTCATTTTACACCTGGACAAACCATGATGCAAATACAGTTATTATTTTTGCATGCAGGGTAAATACTGGCGGCTTTTGCATGTAGCCCACACATGCTCGGCACCTGCGATTGCATTGCTAATATTGCGATCACCTCTACCTGATTGAAAGGCAGAGGCGTGAACGGGGAGGGGCGGGCGGTGATGCTGGAAATGGGGGGGGGGGGGGGGTCCTGTTTTCGAGGAGTGGCAAGGCCAAGGACAGCATTGCAAGATGCAGTTTCCTTGGCATTGCAAGCAGGGACGGATCTAGACTTTTCTTTAGGGGGGGCGGTTTACTGTTTAATCTTGACTCCTCCCTCTACAATCCCAACTCCTCCCATCTGCAATCCTAACTCCTCCTCTCTCAATTCTGACTGAACTTTTTGAGTGAGACTGAGATAGAGCTTTGTGATTGTTCTATGTACATGTGACTGTGCTATGAGGTAATTGTATTTATTAGCCCTAGTACCCACACACCAGCAAGTGAGGGGCAAATGCTCTATAACCCTTGCTCTCCTGGCTCCTCTGTGCTGCTGTGGTATAAGCTGCAGCACATCATTCTGCCTCAGGCTCTCCCCGGGGAGCTCTCTTCTGCTTAAAAGTGGGCGTGGCTATGACTGTGTTAGGGGGGGTGGTCGCCCCCTTCGCCCCCCCCCCTAGATCCGGCCCTGATTGCAAGCGAGTACGCTGGGGATTACTCAGGCTACCATCGCAGTATTCCGATTGCAGTATTGCTATCGCAAGTGCAGGAAGGAGCTGCCATAAACCTTCTCCTGCATTTGCATTGCTAAGGATTGCGTTTGCAAAGCTGCTGCATCTGCATTGCAAATGCATTCCTTACTGAATTAGTCCCTAAAGCCCTGCAAATTATAATTGACCCTACCAACATGGTTTTACCAAGGTGCAAAGTTTTCCAAGGGCAGAGTATATCAGTAGAATTGTGCACCCCTGAAGAACAGACACTTCCACCGTGAAATCTGATTAACAAGAAATTTTGGCGTCATCTCTGTGAAAAATAGCATTTGGATCCTGTGTTGCTGCATGTTTTATAATGACCACTGGAAGGCGACAGAGAGCAGCACTCCGCTGTCTATTTATTAAATAAGTGTGAACTCCGTTTACATCTTCACTACTTTCAAATCAATTACAATCGACATAAACAAATAACTGACAAATTACGCAACTGGCGCTCAGCGGTGTAATCAGCAGCTTTATGCTCGGCGTGCGCCTTGTGTTCTAGAAGTGCCTCATTTTGTGCAGCAATATAACAGAATGAGGAGTTGCATTTTTTAGGGGAGTTTTTCTATTTACTCTGCAATCTCACAGGCAGAACATTAGATATTATATAGTCGCCACTGGACGTGGCAAGTTGCTCCCGTGATGCGTGTGCATGAGTGTAAACATCCGGGTTTGATGAGGCTACATCTGTAATTCTAGATGCAACCTGAGCAATGGGCCTACAGTAATTCATATCTGTACACACACCCGATGGTTTGTGTACAAATACGATGTCTGGAGATCTGTGCAGCTGCAGAACGGTGTTGCGATGCCGCTCGCAGACCCCGGTCAGCCGCAGCACGATTGACTTGCTGCAGCATTTGGGGGGTGGTGCGGGGGGGGGGGGGGGTCGCACCCGGCACCGTTCTTCAAAACAGGGGCGACTGAGGAGTTGTGTACCATACTTTTGCGGTCGGGCAACAGGAGCGAGGAAGGTAAGTATTATTATTATAAATTTTTTTAAAGCGGCACAAACGGGGCCAATACTACTGGGGCCACAAACGGGGGGCAATACTACTGGGGCCACAAATGGGGGCAATACTACTGGGGCCACAAATGGGGGCAATACTACTGGGGCCACAAACGGGGGCAATACTACTGGGGCCACAAACAGGGGCAATACTACTGGGGCCACAAACAGGGGCAATACTACTGGGGCCACAAACAGGGGCAATACTACTGGGGCCACAAACAGGGCAATACTACTGGGGCCACAAACAGGGGCAATACTACCGGGGCCACAAATGGGGGGCAATACTACTGGGGCCACAAACAGGGGCAATACTACTGGGACCACAAACGGGGCAATACTACTGGGGCCACAAACGGGGGCAATACTACTGGGGCTACAAACGGGGGCAATACTACTGGGGCCACAAACAGGGGCAATACTACTGGGGCCACAAATGGGGCAATACTACTGGGGCCACAAACAGGGGCAATACTACTAGGGCCACAAACGGGGCAATACTACTGGGGCCACAAACGGGGGCAATACTACTGGGGCCACAAACAGGGGCAATACTACTGGGGCCACAAACAGGGGCAATACTACTGGGGCCACAAACGGGGCAATACTACTGGGGCCACAAACGGGGGCAATACTACTGGGGCCACAAACAGGGGCAATACTACTGGGGGCACAAACGAGGGCAATACTACTGGGGCCACAAACAGGGCAATACTACTGGGGGCACAAACGAGGGCAATACTACTGGGGCCACAAACGGGGCAATACTACTGGGGCCACAAACAGGGGCAATACTACTGGGGCCACAAACGGGGGCAATACTACTGGGGGCACAAACGAGGGCAATACTACTGGGGGCACATTGACCACGCCCCTTTATGAAGCCACGACCCAATTTTCGCCGGGGCGCCACAAGGGCTAGAACCGGCCCAGGTTGCACATCATATTGATCAGTGCAGTCTAGCAAAGTAGCTTTTGTCACTACGAGTTGTTTTATTTATGTGAATATGACACACACTTTGAGAGAGAAAGACACTCGGTGCAGCTGAGTCATCCGGGACGATAGTGCGCAGAGAAGAGCTCTTTAGCGTGACTGAGACCACAGGGTATAAGGGAGGACACCTCTACAGATGGAGCCCTCCTCATCTATCCCTTTAATACGATCAACTGAGCCAGGGCTGTCGGACTTAATCCCCTGCTGTAATGACTTAATCCCCTGCTGTATTGTTCTCTGTATTGTATTGCAGCTGAGAACAATAGATGAAAGGTTTATGTTAATAAGCCTTGGTGCACCTAGGTGCAGCAGAGAAGCCTAGATGAGCGAGGCTCCAGCTTTATATTCTAAATAAATAATCGTCAGTTACTAAGGGGGAAATGTATTAAACTTCTAAATAGTGGAGAAGTGGAGATGTTGCCCATGGCAACCAATCAGCTATCAAGTACATTCTAAATAAAAAAATGATAGGTAAGTCAGGGCTGAAACTAGGATTTTCGTCACCCGGGGCAAGGCAGTTATTTGGCGCCTTCTCCCCCCCAAAAAAAACAACAAACAAACCCTATCAGACTAAAATAATCAGATTATCAAAAATGTAGAAATAAAGGGGATACTATTGGACGATGTTCCTCTATGTAGGGACTGATTGGTTACTTTGCACAACTTCTCTGTTTAGAAGGTTTGATAAATATGGAATATTTGGCTTGGCCTGATGAACCTGTAGTTGTGGCCGGTGTAGGAGAATATAGATGAACACAGGTCTGCAGAACTGCGATAACACATATATAACTAGACAAACTAAAATTTGTACAAAAAATATAAAATAAAACTAATTGCAGTCATCAACTATTGTTTGTTTCCCATCTAGAAATGACAAAATGTTCTTACTGTGTAATGAACAAACATATTAAGAATATAGTATTGCCTTTTTCAGATATACAAACAGGTCCTAATCTGCATTACTCAAAACGGGATACGGTCAAGATCCCGCCGGACGGAATCCCGGCAGTCGGAATACCGACACCACAATCCCGACATATTCTCCCTCCGTGGGTGTCCACGACACCCATAGAGGGAGAATAAATTAGTGTGCCGAGCGTATCGAGGCACCGTGCCCGCAGCGTGGCGAGCGCAGCCATCCCTGTCGGGATTGTGCTGGTCGGGATTCCGATGTCGGTATTCCGACCGCCGGGATCCCGTCCAGCGGGATTTCGTACTGATCCCCTCAAAACTTGGGAGTTATGTCACCATCACTCATACACTTTTGTATATGACACAAGGTTCGGGAAACCTCGCCATCGATCCCCTTCATATATGGAAAATGTTATTTTGCTGCAATCATTTAGTGATCACAGTCAATAATTACAAAGAAAATACAATTTAAGAGTGCGCTGTCAACGGCAGTCTGTATAGGGAGGTCAATCCCTTATATATATATGAAAAATAGAGAAGGATATACTGGCGCCGGCTGATATTTCAAATGATAATGGACACTTAGACCAATCGTTAAAAAACCAATAATAAAAATTTATTACACATACATTTAAAATAAAGGATTCTATTCCTATTTGTGCAAACCTAAGCAATTGCTAAAGGGTTAATTGGATTATGATAAGGTCCCACTGGCGATCCCTTCAAAGAATATTGGTGGTCATTCCGAGTTGTTCGCTCTGTAATTTTCTTCGCATCGCAGCGATTTTCCGCTTAATGCGCATGCGCAATGTTCGCACTGCGACTGCGCCAAGTAAATTTGCTAAGCAGTTAGGAATATTACTCACGTTTTTTTCTTCGTTCTGGTGATCGTAATGTGATTGACAGGAAGTGGGTGTTTCTGGGCGGAAACTGGCCGTTTTATGGGAGTGT